>NC_068362.1:31074611-31342111 GCF_020536995.1 Dreissena polymorpha
TTTTTAATTATTGGTCGATTAGAACAAGCAAAAGACATGATAAATAACACCATTATGTTCTATTATTATTACCTAAATGTATATACTAAAAATCATGTAAATACATGAATTAAAGTTTTTTAGAAACACACTGATGATTCAAGAAATTTAAAAAATGAGTTTAAAATGAATTTGTTTTATAGATATATACAAGAATTTGTACATCTGAGGTAATGATTTAAAAAAAAAACAACATCAACGTTTTCTTAGATATAACTTAAAATATAATTGTTGATATGTACCTGGTGGAATATGTGTATTGTTATAAAAAGCTTTTGTTCAGCCAGAAATGTATTAGATTAAATAATATTTTTATGTAATTTTCACACTGTATAAAGGGTGTTCCAGCAGATAACCAGTAATTAATAAGACTGCATATCACCGGATGTTACATCAGTATGAGTTTGTGTTTATTTTGTATGTACCAATATATGTTGAAGGAATCGAAGAGGTACTGTAATTTTCTATCTTGATGACTAAAAAATGTGCATTTTAAGAAAGAGCTTTACATGACAGTGCCTCGTCAACAGTCAACATTTTGATTTCATGATAGGTTGTGTTTTGAAATAGCATTTAAAATACTTATACCTTTTAAAAGATGCAAATGGGAATGTTGATCATGGTAGTTGGTGTTGAAATCAATATGATTTGGTATGAATAGAATAGTGTGAACTGTATGTGCTTCTTTAGTATGGTATTGTTTATAATAAATACCATTTAAATTTATCATATAGTGTGAATAGCCTTTTAAAGTTTACATGAAATGCCAATTGTGGTGTTGTTTTGGAAAGATGATTGCATCTTATTTTAAATTATGAATAAATCTTTTTTTATTTGAACAATTATGAGATTTTCAATAAATTGCAAACCACTATTGCTGCTCTTCATTGGATATATTTTTTTAATGGTGCATTGCTTAAACATTTGAGTCTGTCTCTGGGAAAATTGGACTCAAGGCATGTGCTCAAAATGTTTTCTCAGATAAGCCTGTACCATCAGCACAGGCTTATCAGGGACGACACTTTCGCCAGAGACTTTTTTACCGAGCAATTCCAATAAGGTAAAATTTCAATGCCAATTTGCCCTGATTAACACTTGACACACATGCATTAAGACCCATTTTCCCAGACCATGGCTCAAATATGTTGTTGCTGTGTGTCTTGTAATGACTGTGGATGAAGCCATCCAGGATGAAATAGAGTGTCATTATAATATAAATACTGAATAACATTTTTAGCTCATCTATTTTTGGAAAAAAAAATAATGAGCTATTGTCATCACCTTGGCGTCGGCGTTGGCGTTGGCGTCGGCGTCCGGTTAAGTTTTGCGTTTAGGTCCACTTTTCTCAGAAAGTATCGATGCTATTGCATTCAAACTTGGTACACTTACTTACAATCATGAGGGGACTGGGAAGGCAAAGTTAGATAACTCTGGCTTGCATTTTGACAGATTAATGTGCCCTTTTTATACTTACAAAATTGAAATTTTTGGTAAGTTTTGCGTTTAGGTCCACTTTTCTCAGAGAAAATCAATGCTATTGCATTCAAACTTGGTACACTTACTTACTATCATGAGGGGACTGGGCAGGCAAAGTTAGATAACTCTGGCGTGCATTTTGACAGAATTATGTGCCCTTTTTATACTTAGAAAATTGAAAATTATGGTTAAGTTTTGTGTTTAGGTCCATTTTATTCCTTAAGTATCAAAGCTATTGCTTTCATACTTGCAACACTTACTAACTATCATAAGGGGACTGTGCAGGCAAAGTAATGTAACTCGGACTGGCATTTTGACAGAATTATGTGCCTTTTTTATACTTAGAAAATTGAAAATTTGGTTAAGTTTTGTGTTTAGGTCCACTTTATTCCTACATTATCAAAGCTATTGCTTTCATACTTGCAACACTTATTAACTATCATAAGGGGACTGTGCAGGAAAAGTTATGTAACTCTGACTGGCATTTGGACGGAATTATGGGCCCTTTATACTTAGAAAATTGAAAATTTGGTTTTGTTTTTTGGTCCACTTTACCCCTAAAGTATCATAGATATTGCTTTCATACTTGGAACACTCGCAAACTATTATAAGGGTACAGTAAAAGGACAAGTTGCATAACTCTGGTTGTCATTTTTACGGAATTATGGCCCTTTTTTGACTTAGTAACTTTGAATATATGGTTAAATTTTGTGTTTCGATCCACTTTACTTCTTAAGTATCAAGGCTATTGCTTTCAAACTTCAAATACTTTCATGATATCATGAGGTTACTGCACCTGGCAAGTTGAATTTTACCTTGACCTTTGATTGACCTTGACTCTCAAGTTCAAATTACCAAATTTTGCTAAAATTGCCATAACTTCTTTATTTATGATTAGATTTGATTGATACTTTGACAAAACTACTCTTACCTGACATACCACAAAAGACTCCACCCAAACCATCCCGTGTGCCCCCCTCCTCCCTCCCCCCCCTTAAGATCATCTCACAAATGACCACCACACCCTCACACTTTACCCCCCCCCCAATTTTTTTTTAAACGGTTAAAAAACACAAATATTTATTTTTTGAACCCCCCTCCCCCCTCCCACCCCCCCTCCCGCGGCCTAATTTTTTTCTTTAAGATCATCTCACAAATTACCACCACACCCTCACACTATACCCCCCCCCCTATTTTTTTTTTAAGATCATCTCACAAATTACCACCACACCCTCACCCTCCCCCCCGATTTTATTTATTTTTCTCATTTTTGGAAGATAATGTAATAAATTCCACACCCCCACACTATACACCCCTCTTCACTCCACCCCTCCTGAGAGTCCCTTCACCTTTAAAAAGATAAAAAATAGATGAGCGGTCTGCACCCGCAAGGCGGTGCTCTTGTTTACAATTGTATTAGGAAATATATGTATTACATGGAATACTGGTTAAATTAATACAAGGATGAAACACACATTACATAAACATCATCTGAAAAAAAAATGATCACTCTGGTCCTGTTGCTAGTGTATCCCACACATACTGCTTATGACTAGACATATGCAACTTTAACATGATCATACAATTGTTTTCAAAACAATCTATACACTGGTGCAATATTAGTTAAAAACCTACATATACATGTGAGATTGCACTACTGTATAATTATATGTAAATACTTGGATGAACAATAAATAAACAGAATTATATTTGTTAATTACATATACTTCATCATGGTTTTATAATTTGTGTAAAATAAATGCATAAAATCACAAAGAAATTAAAACCCGTCATTTTGTTTTTTTACACATCTTAACTTCTTTCATGTTAAATAAGTAATATATATGGAAAACAGTTTGGTATCAAATTATATTGTTGCTAGTGTTTACCTTTTACTTATAAAAGACAAAGAATAAGTGTGGAAAAGCACATAACCTCATTAAATGTTTGAATTCAGGGTCCTGTCTTAACAAATATCTTTAATATGACACATTTTGGTTGTAACTGAGTATTCAGCTTACAATAAATAGGCATTTAGAATCTGTATGATTCTTAAATAAAGGGCATGTTAATATTGAAAGGAAATGAATAAAATTGACCATTGCTCTGGAAAAATGGGGTTTAATGCATGTTCCTGAAGTGTTGTCGCAGATTAACTTGTACGGTCCGCACATGCTTATCAGGGAAGACACTTTCTGGTTTTATGAGATTTTTTCGTTCAAAGAAAGTATTTTGAAAAAAAAAATCCAGTCTAGGCCGAAAATGTTGTCCCATATAAGCATGTGTGGAGCAAATAAGCTAATCTGGGACGACACTTCACACACATGCATAAAGCCAATTTCCCCAGAACACGGCTCAACTTGATTGAATACTTAACCGAGGCTGTTCACTGCGAACAAATTATAACTAATGTCTAAATGTCAGCACATCAATATAGAAAGGCAAGACATTTTTACTAAAAAATTAAACCATTGAAATCTAGCAAGAACATATCTGCTTACCAATCTACAAGATGTGTGAAAAAGATGCTTGTAAAATCATTGCAAGATAAGTAAAATAATGTGAAATAATTCAATTTCTCTAATATTATGTTGAGCTTAAGCATGCCAAATGCTCCAAGGGCAAACAACAAAATTGCTGCATGATTAAATAAACAGTTCAATTTGTTCCAACTAGCGGAATGTTTCTTATTAAGATTGACCTTATTTTTTTCTAAATTTTAATAAAATATCACTTTAGATATCGGATACAGAGTGGCCAAAATTCTAAGCAATTAAACACATAACACACTCTATTATCATTATCGAAACATTTAGACTGGTCCCTGAAGGGTTTTCTTAAGCTGCTTGTAGCTCCAGTTAATCTGATTTACCTTCGTGATGGTGTTTCTCCCTGATAACGTCTAACCCCTTCGACAGGAGGTCATTAGTTGTAACCAGGAACCTGCATTTACAGTAGGGAAGTGAATGCAACACATTTTTCTTTTTAAAGTTAAAATCATTTAATATTTAGCTTGATCTATGCAAGAGGTTAGGCCTCATTAAGAAACGTTAAGTTTATGCAATTGTATAACTGATAACTTATTATAGTTATTAACATTGGATTTAAGGGCAAAAAACAGTTTAATTCTATAACTAATACCAGCAATTACCGGTATAACCTGTGCAGTTTGAACTTGACTCAACTTGATACACATGTTAATTTGTATACAGTACTTATAAACGCCGTGTTGTGGAATCTGATTTTCTGTATTGCAGCGATGTCTTTGCCCAATTGAAAAAAGGACGGGTACACTTGGGAAATAATTTTTAATTCAAAAGTGCTTGAAATATCCTTAACTATGTAACTCATTCCATAAACCTTTTTAGAGTTAGTTGCTAAAAGCATTTTTCCTAATCATTAATTTTGTAGGTAGTTTCAAGAACACATTGAAAGTACAGGAAGGTCTTGTAAACAATAATTAGAAAGTATTCAATAATAAATGACTTCATTAAGTTTGCTCAGTAAAATAAGATGTATATGCATAAATATTATGAAACAATAGAAATCTTTACAGTAAAAAAAGAATTAGTGTGGTATAGACTGTAGTTCCAAAATATCTAGCACAGGCCTCTTTAGTGATGCCTACCTGATTACACCTGGATGTAATAGTCCAGTGCTGACACTGCCACAGTTCCTGTATTTGCATGTGCATGCCTGCTTCTTTTACTGTCGGGTGCAAAATTGCCTTTGCAGCACTTGTGCTACTGACAAAGGTTACTGGTGTAGGTGCAGGTACTGTGTACTCCTGTCACATGTGTTGACATTCAACAAATCTGCTGCCTGCCTTAAAAGAGCAGCTGCTCTTTGCTGTTGGCTCATATCTGCAAATGTATTCATGTACATTATTTTTTTATTTATAAAAACAAGTCACCATTTTGTAGTATAATCATAGATTCGATATATAATAACTGTTACGTAGTCATATATAACACTAACTGATCTAAGTTTATGTACATTTTTCACAGAAATATGATCTTATCTGCGTTGATCATCTAAGTACCATCTTTATGTGAAATCTTTCCCCCCCCCCCATTATACTACATGTACTAACATCTTGATAATGATGTGTTAGTTTGTATGTTTTTTTTGCCTGTGTTTTTAACTTACATTAAGGCAAAGATTGAAATGAAAAAGAGAAACCATTTAATTCCAGAAAACATAATTATTTTTGTTTGTAAATGAGGTAACTGTGCATACTTATTTTACATTGCTTTCCATTTTAATTAGCTCTTTGTATGAATTTCCATGCCGTTTTAGGGATCAACTAGTAAAAACAATATTACGAAGATATGCGACGAAAAAGAATGAAATTAATAGTAAATTCAAACAAGCCAACAGTTAGACGTTTTGATCATCGTAACCCACTTACGTTACAACAATACTGTGGGACGTGTTTACAAATGAAAACAAGATTACGTCCATTAACTTCAAATAGACCTTAATCACAAACCAAATGACAACTCTACGTTCGAAGCAGGGATTACAATCGTATGCAATTTACCTAATAAACAAGTACACTAAACAAGTAACCTTTACCTGAATAAGAACAGTGAAAAATACATTCGAAACGACGCGGAAGAGTAATTCATCTGGTAGATATATAATACAACACCGTTTTAAATATTAACCTTTTGCGAAAACAACCGCAAACGAACGACAACTCTGATTCTCCGTTGTGTATGCATTCAGTATTACTAATGCATTTGTCTTAACACTTTCAGTTCTGGAACCGAATTTTGAAGGCCTTTGCAAACAGTTGGGATCCAGATGAGATGCCACAGAACGTGGCGTCTCATCATGATCCAAACTGTTTGCTGTTCTGATAGTATTCTTTGAAAAAAAAATCGAAGAAAATACTAATTTTAGAAAGTCAGCAGACTTGTAACATTTCAGCAGACGACAAATTTCCCAGCATGCAAAAGGTTAATGCATTCGGCATTCGGTTTACGTCATGTGAGCTGCTGCCTGGTGCTTATTCATTTTGCTTAGTAGAACTTACAAAACATGCCATTTTCTAGCAATACTAACTATTAAAATGATAATATTTCAGCAACAAGAAGATAGCCACATGAACAATTTAACAGATTTAATTCATTTGTCATTTACTCGAGAGAATAGAATACATAATTAACATACATCGACTTAACATTAAAAAGAAGTATGCAAGCAATATTTCACTAACTGATAGAAACAAGCATAAAGACGTAAGGAAGACGCAGTTATTTTGTAACAAATAAAATAAAGCAAAAATCAAATGTAATCAAGCAGTATGCAATTGTCATTTAGCAGTATGCAATTGTCATTTAGCAATATGTTATTGTCATTTGGCAACATGAATGGACTGGCGGATATTATTTCTTTAGAATTCCCTAAACGCTCATTGAGTGACTTTCTTCGAACGTTTTCATAATCTTTTTGGTCGACTGCTGGGTGATAATCATTGCAAAAACATCTTCTCTGCAAGGAAGCGTCCCATAGATTTGATATTTGATATGAAACATTATAGAATGGTCCAATACACAGTTTAATGAAATATTGAGTGTGATTGTGTTCATTATGTTTTATACATACTTTAGTAATAAAATGACATTTAAAGAGAATTTTTGAATCAGCAAGACCAAATTGTGTTATATATGATCTGTAGCACTGTATCGTGCTCATCGGCACGCTTGTAAAGGTCATTTCACTGGGATTGACTAAATGAGCACCTAACTAATCGCATGGGTTACATATCTAATACGTGTTCGTTGTGTCCACTGCTTTCACAAATTAACTAAATCCTTACAGATTTGGAAACATTGCTAGTTTGCAACTTCTTTTTATATTTAATGACATTCAGTGCAATTGTTTACGTACTTTCAATTGTAATATATATTTTGCTGTAAAGAATTACAACGCGAATAATAAATAACTAAGTTTGATCTTAACCGTTATGCATTTAATCATCTTTACAGATTTTGGTATTAAACTATTGTTCAGATTATGCCTATTGAGTAAGAACTGGCCGTCTTCCGAAGGCATATGATTACCATATAACAAACACATGGACATATGGATCATATTGGCCCCTTTGGTTAATATAAGTCTGAGCTATAGACAACAAATATTTATTCGAGGTGAAAAAGCGAAGGTGTCATGTATTACTTCACTTCTGCTAGTTATTGCCTCCATGTATATGTTTTTATATATTAACGTATTATGATGAGGAGGAGGACGAGTATACAGTTTTTCCAGATTGGATATTCTGCACAGTTGTATTAAAAGGAGGACATCGCAACCTGAACTAATGTGAATAATGATGTTTTGATGGGTGAAAGATAGGATCACAGTTTTCATACAAGTTTAAACTAAACTCTTATTATATTCACAGGGCCCACAAAGTGTGTATTGCCATGATCAAAAGCTAGGTCCAGATCTACGGCCCCTGTACTTGTATGTCGAATTGCTCGCCTAATTTATAAAGACGTAATGGACATAGACATATAGACATTTTATACAATACGTGTTACCCGTAGACAATGTTATAACAAGTAAACTCCTTACATAGTCGGACAGATTTCTAGTTTGCAACATTGTTAATATTCAATGATATCCAGTGCAAATGCGAACGAAATTGCAACTATTATATATGTTCTGCGGTCAAGAAATACAAAGCGAATAATACATAACTAAGTTTGATCTTAACCATTATGAATGTAATTATATTTACAGATTCTGACAGTGCTGCTAGATCAGAACAGCCGCACTGGAGATCAAAACACCCGGTCTGGATTGTTCTAGACAGTGCAAATCCAGTACTGCCCTCTATTAAACACATTACATTGTGGGATATCAATTGTTCCTCCACTTGGCTGAACAGTTTGTTCAGTACGCTTCTGACACTGGACCATGAGGTGGAGTGTTCCCTGAACCAATGTCACATATCATCGCGTATAAAGGGCGTCTTCAATAGTTGGATAAATGCGTCAATAACGACGGACGTAAACAAATGTCTGAATCTCGGTATACTTGAGCCAGATGGTGTGTTGAACGCCCAGATTGTAGAGTTGTTTAAGTCAATACAGTTGGAAACCCTTAACATTAAACTGTCTGCATGGACTCGTATCGATCCCAATCTGTGGGATGCTCTGAACAGCCTTACTATGAATCGTGTGACACTGAGTGTAAATAGTGTATGGTATGGTCTGATAGTAAATAATTTCTCAATGTCGCAGGCTTTCCTATCATACAATACGGAAATTATTTGTATGTACCTGAATGCCCAGCCCAATCTGATAGAGGCTATGCATGGTCTGCCTATCAAAAGTCTGAGTCTGTATGGCAGTCGAGAAGGTTTGGACATTAATCACGTGGCATCGCTGCACAAGTTGCTATCTTCGCTCAAACAGCTGAAAAAGCTCAGTGTGCTGAAAAGCAACGACAGTCCCGGTCTTTGGGAGGCTCTACATGGTCTGAATATCAAGAGTTTGAAACTGAATGACACATATGTGCAACATTTATCGTTGTTTGCACAGTTTCTAGCTTCTCTAACACACCTTGAAACGTTAAATATAATAGTGAATTTTGGCAGTCATCTCGGTCTGTGGGATGCCCTCCACGGACTGAATATCAAGAGCCTGACTCTGAATGGTTCCATAGCAGATGCGATGCAAAAGTTGGCAATGAAACCATCGTCTCGGCTATTTCAATCGCTTACACAGCTGGAAACGCTTAGTATTGGATTGTGGAACGCGTCTGACGTTGAGGCTCCCGCTTTTTGTCAGGCCCTCCACGGGCTGAATATCAAGAGGCTGAGTCTGAATGGTTTCAGAAGTTGTAAGTTAGTAGGATTCAAGAGTTGGGATTTCTCGCAGCTATTTCAATCGCTTATACAGCTGGAAACGCTTAGTGTGAGAGTTTGTGCTTACTCGAATTTGTGGGATTATCTGCCGAAGGCTCTGCGTGGTCTGCATATCACGCGTCTGAGTTTAAGTGATATTCAGGAAGGTTTGCAGGTAAAAAATGCTGAGTTGTCACAGTCAATATCCTCGCTCACGCAGCTTAAAACGCTTACATTGCATGTATATGCTTATATCGACCTACAACTACCTCAGTCATTGAAGTATCTCAATTTCTACTGTACCAGAATATCTCCGCCAGAATTACGCGACCTAGTGAAGGCACTGTCTGCGTGTACTCAGGCAGTTGAGAGCAAGCTGGAATTCGGTTGTGCAGAATGCATATATAATGATAGATGGAGTATGTCAACTATATTTCCTCCTGAAGAATATATCCCCGTCCACCTAGAACTGACTGTACAGAGGAATATCACAGTGAAGCGATTCCGAATATTAGACCGGATACGTGCCGATAGATGGTGTGAGTCTGCTGATTCTGCCTGGTCGGTACGTGGCAATGTTGCTGTTGAGAATGATGATTATGATGATGGCACTGTTGATGATGACACTTATAAATCATTCGTTCGACATCTTAATCCAGGAATCAAATATCGAATTTCCATGCGAGTGCAGAGTCATGGAGCTTCAAACTCTTGAATACATATGTCCGTAAGACAATCAAAACATGAATGCATGCGTCTTCAAGACATGATTGTATCAAAAGATGCGTCTGTAAGACATGGTTATTCCAAACATGCATATTTATGTCTAGAACAGTTGTTGCACGTTTGAATTACGACTGTAGTATTTTTTCACTTAATGCTTGTGTGTGAGAAATACGCACAATATGTTCGATGTTCAGATTTTTCAATAAGTAATACATTAACACGAACTTTACGTAGACTTGATCAATAAAAACACAATAACTAAATAGCAGTTATACAATGTGTACTAAAATAACGACAGGTTCAGTCACATTGAGCTGAAAGCGTAATTTGCGCCATGTTTATCGCTGCTTCATAAATGTAACAAGTAGCATGCCAACAAACTCAAGGACACGTTACATAGACTTTATCAATCACAACACAATAACTAAATAGCATTTATACAATGTGTAATTCAATACATTACATGTTTCAAAAGAAAAAAATATTCAGATTTGATTTAGTGCTCATGTAAGCAAACGTTTCTAAATTTATACATTTTCAATTAGTACTTTGCAACATGTGTTGAATAAACTGTGATCAATTCCTTCAATGGAAATGAAACCGCGTGTCCTGTTATAATGTAGCATATTGAAATCAAAGCGCGTGTGGTGTTAGAATTCATCATATTCAGATCAAAGCGCGTTTCGCGTTATATTTCATTATATAATACTTTGTGACATGTTAGAATTCATCATATTGAAATCAAAGCGCGTGTCGCGTTATATTTCATTATATAATACTTTGTGAAATGTTAGAATTCATCATATTGAAATCAAAGCGCGTGTCGCGTTATATTTCATTATATAATACCGTGTGACATGTTAGAATTCATGATATTCAAATCAAAGCGCGTGTCGCGTTATCTTTCATTATATAATACTTTGTGACATGTTAGAATTCATGATATTCAAATCAAAGCGCGTGTCGCGTTATATTTCATTATATAATACTTTGTGACATGTTAGAATTCATCATATTCAAATCAAAGCGCGTGTCGCGTTATATTTTATTATATAATACTTTGTGACACGTTACAATTCATCATATTGAAATCAAACCGCGTGTCGTGTTAAAATTCATCATATAATACTTTGTGTGGTGTAGGAAATTATCATATACTTCTTTGTGACATGTAAGAATTCATCATATACTTTCTTGCTCCATGTTAGAATTCATCATATGCGTCTATGTGGCATGTTAGAATTCATCATATTGAAATCAAACGGCGTGTCGTGTTAGAATTCATCATATGCTACTTGGTGTCGTGTAGGAATACATCATATACTACTATGTGGCATGTTATTATTCATCATATACTACTTTGTGGCATGTTAGAATTCATCATATACTGCTTTGTGGCATGTTAGAATTCATCATATACTTCTTTGTTGCATGTTAGAATTCATCATATACTACTATGTGGCATGTTATAATTCATCATATACTTCTTTGTTGCATGTTAGAATTCATCAAATACTACTTTGTGGCATGTTAGAATTCATCATATACTTCTTTGTTGCATGTTAGAATTCATCATAAACTACTTTGTGGCATGTTAGAATTTGTCATATACTGCTTTGTGGCATGTTAGAATTCATCATATACTACTATGTGGCATGTTAAAATTCATCATATACTACTTTGTTTCATGTAATAATGCAACATATACTACTAGCATTCACCATATCCTACTTTGTCTCATGTTAGAATTCATCATGTACAACATTGTGTTATCGACTCATTGTGCACACTGCGTGTTATGTTTCAACTGTAAGTCTACATATTTCCATAGAAAAGTTATTTTTTGAAAGGGGCATATCGATGGGATATTCTCCTTATACAGGGATCTTTTAAAATGTTGCATGATCCCTCTTTTCTCGCATAAATGTATATACATGTATTTTCGATTTGTTTGGTAAAATCGTCAAATTGAACACATTAACTTGTTCAATATATTCTTCTCATTTAAAGTCAGAAATAAATGAGCACTTTTTTTAGATGTAAACTGCAGTGCAGTACCTGGATCGATAGTGTGCATGATGGTACTGCAATACATTACCTTAATCGATAGTGTGCATGTTGCTACTGCAATACATTACCTTAATCGATAGTGTGCATGTTGGTACATGTACTGCAATACATTACCTTACTTGATAGTGTACATGTTGGTACTGCAATACATTACCTTAATCGATAGTGTGCATGTTGGTACTGCAATCCATTACCTTAATCGATAGTGTGCATGTTGGGACTGCAATACAGTACCTTAATCGATAGTGTGCATGTTTGTTGCAATACATTACCTTAATCGATAGTGTGCATGTTGGTACTACAATACATTACCTTAATCGATAGTGTGCATGTTGGTACTGCAATAAAGTACCTTAATCGATAGTGTTCATGTTGGTACTGCAATACAGTACCTTAATCGATATTGTGCATGTTGGTACTGCAAAACATTACCTTAATATAACTTAATATAATGTGCATGTTGGTACTGCAATATATTACCTAAATCAATAGTGTGCATGTTTGTTGCAATACATTACCTTCATCGAAAGTGTGCAAGTTGGTACTGCAATACATTACCTTAATCGATAGTGTGCATGTTGGTACTGCAATTCATTACCTTAATCGATAGTGTGCATGCAGTCGGTACATTTCTTTCATGACAATTTTACTACTATCGCGTTTTTCTGTGAAATTAGATATTTTCCACGAGACAACTTGTTGATTTATAAAAATAAACATTTTGCAGTGGATGTAAAAAAACACCTTTAAGTACATCAACAATGTAATAAATACTTAGCTTAAAATAACCTTCTTTTTGAAATGAGCCGCGCTCTCTGAAAACTGGATTTAATGCATGCGAATTAAGTGTCGTCCTAGATTAGCCTGCGTAGTCAGCACAGCCTAACCGGTAACGACAAATTTCGCTTTACCTGGAATTTCAATTTTAAATTTAGAAGAGACTTCATTTATTCGAAACAATCCATAACAGCGACAAGATTCGTACCTTATTAGCCAGTGCGGACTTTACAGGCTTATCAGGGCTTATCTGGACAGACACTTTACGCGAATGCATTACGCCCCGTATTCCCACAGCGAGGCTCAAGTATGTGAGTCTTTGACAATAACCTTTACGATTTATCAATGAAATCCACTCGCCTTATGTTAAATGTTGTGAGTCTTTGACAAGAACCTTTAAGATTTATCAATGAATTCCAGTAGTCTTATGTTATATGTTGTGAGTCTTTGACAAGAATCTTTAAGATTTATCAATGAAATCCACTGGCCTTATGTTAAATGTTGTGAGTTTTTGATTAGAACCTTTAAGATTGATCAATGAAATTCACTCGCCTTATGTTAGATGTTGTGAGTCTTTGACAAGAACCTTAAAGATTTATCAATGAAATATGCTCACCTTATTTTAATGCGCCTTATTTTAATGTAGTGAGTCTTTGACAAGAACATTTAAGATGTATCAATGAAATTTACTCGCCTTATTAACCAGGTTTTCCGAAGGAAAAAACTGGTTATTAGATTGGCGAATGCGGGCGGGCTGGCTGGCTGGCGGGCTGGCTGGCTGGCGGGCTGGCGGGCTGGCGGAATAAGCTTGTCCGGGCCATAACTATGTCGTTCATTGTCAGATTTTAAAATCATTTGGCATATTTGTTCACCATCATTGGACGGTGTGTCGCGCGAAATAGTTATGTCGATATCTCCAAGGTCAAGGTCACACTTTGAGTTCAAAGGTCAAAAATGGCCATAAATGAGCTTGTCCGAGCCATAACTATGTTGTTCATCGTCAGATTTTAAAATCATTTGGCACATTTGTTCACCATCATTGGACGGTGTGTCGCGCGAAATAATTACGTCGATATCTCCAAGGTCAAGGTCACACTTTGAGTTCAAAGGTCAAAAATGGCCATAAATGAGCTTGTCCTGGCCATAACTATGTCATTCATTGTGAGATTTTAAAATCATTTGGCACATTTGTTCACCATCATGGGACGGTGTGTCCCACGAAAGAATGACGTCAATATCTCCAATGTCAAGGTCGCCACGACTAAAAATAGATTAAAAAAAAAATACTTACAAAGGGGGTTAATTTTTTTTGGTCATTTCAAAAGTTCAGTTTGAGTTTTCTCCCTTTTTCAGATTTTTTTTTTCACAATGAAAACCTGGTTTTGTGACAATTTTGTCCCTTGTTTTAAATGTTGTGAGTCGTTGACAAGAACATTTAAGATTTATCAATGAAATTCACTTGCCCTATGTTAAATGTTGTGAGTCGTTGACAAGAACATTTAAGATTTATCAATGAAATTCACTTGCCCTATGTTAAATTTCATATAATTTCAACAGCTTTGTTTCAGGTTCAGGTGAAGATTCTTATATTAATTATACTTTATTTTTGATATTGAATTATTGTGAGGCAATTATCAATTATCAGTATCGCTTGTGTGTTTTTATATAAAATTATGTTACGTGCATTTGGGAACTTATGAATTTGTATGATAATTTGGATACAATAAAATCAATTATAAAACTAGTCTAACGGATTTGTCGTTCTATCATATATATACTGATCATGATCATGCTTATTTTTATGACGCTATTTTCTGTTAATGATGCTGAAATGCTGATGTTGATGATGGCAATGATGATGATGATGATGATGTTTATGATGATGATGATGATAATGAATTATGATGATCATGGTGGTGGTGGTGGTGATATTGGTGGTGGTGATGATGATGATGATGATGATGAGGATGATGATGATGATGACGATGACGACGCGATGATGATGATGTTGCTGATGATGATGACGACGATGATGATGATGTTGTTGATGATGATGATGATGCATGAATTTACTCTCCAGATAACATATGTAGTAGCAACCGTTATGAAAACAACTAACAGTTAAATTAAGGAATATTATATATATAGTTTATGCATATATAAATGGAAAATGTACTCTGAATTAATGGTACGCAAACGACAAAAATAACGTGCTTGAAATGAAAAACCGAAGGATATGTAGCTTTGCATATAACAATACTTCATAGTATCGCACGGTACGATACACATGAGTCACAAGAAAATATTGTCTCTAATTTAAGATCTATATTATAGGGAAAATATATATATTAAAGGGACATGTTCACAGATTTTCAAAGTGGCATTAACAAATGTCTTAAAACAACAATTCACATATTCACAAAAGATATGGCAAATAATACTAAACTTGTTCTTCGAACATTCGGTCATTAAAGGGGCCTATTCACAGACTTAGGCATGTATTGAAGTTTGTCATTAAATGCTTTATATTGATAAATGTAAACATTGGACCTAAAATCTGCAGTAAAAAATGAATAAAATTAAAGGAAGGAACAAATTAACCCTCAAATGTGCTCAAACCACTCGTTCGAGCACTGACCACTGGAGAAAAAGTATATCGCTGAGACCACTCGGCCATCCGTGCTCATACAATGAGTGGTGAATTTAATACTATATATAAGCAATGTTCGTAGTATCACAGCATATAACGACAACAACACAACTCTCCAAATTATTCAATTGTTTCGCTTTGCGACGCTTTATAATATTCAGGTTTTTAAATCATCAAAAAATGCATAAAATGGATATTTTAGAGCATGGTCATTGCTCAGTATTACTGTTTCCTTACAAATATCATAACTACAACGAAAATTTGCGACTTATGTTGTCAATTTACCGAAAAGTGAAAAGACCCATTTAAATTATTCGCATGATGTAGTATTGATGTAGTATTTTTAACACAGTTGATGTGAAATTATAACATGTTTTCTGAATTTAAATTATCTAAATCAAACTGTATTCTCGTAAATGCACATGTATGTTAATAGGTAAATAGTTCTTAATGATATTTTAAATTTAATAAAAATACTATTAAGGGGTGTAACGCTTATAATAAATTATCACGAAACATTGATTGGTTACTTCCCTTGAATAATCGTCATGTACATGAACACTCCTTTATGTCATGGTTTCGTGACGTTTAACAATTGTAAACATATAGCATAATAGATTGATGTTGGAACAAAGTACTTGTATATGACGACACATGACAGTCATTCTTAACATAAGGTGACTTCATGGACGTATCATGTTAATAGCTTATATTCATTCATCAACAAAGTGTGTGCATCCGTTTATTACTTTATAATCATTTATTCATGATGTGTGGTATAGATGTACAACGTATCTCAAATTATAAAACAACATGCTTCACCGTTTTCAGTTTGTAATAAATTGTCACGAAATATTACTGGTTTACTTCGATTGAGTTACCGCCGTCTACATAAATAGTTCTTTATTAAATAATTTCGTGATGTTGTTACGTTATGCGCTTGAAGACCTAAAATAATAGATGGCAGTATCGCTTGATAAGTTTATTACAGCCTCTGGTGGTTTGACTCTTGATAGCTCATCCATAAATGTTTTGTGTAATTGGTTCCCGACGAGTGTAATATTAACAGCTCATCCATAAATGTTTTGTGCAATTGGTTCCCGACGAGTGTAATATTATCACCGGCCTCCTCAGCGCACGTAATTACATAATTACAGTCGGCAAACTAGTCTTGGCAATCATTTACCCCCTCCCCCGCCACACACAACTTTGTCCCTTCCTCCCGGCCCGTCAGCGACCACATCTACATACAATTTATCTAAAATACCTCGTTGCCTAATAAATAATATGTAAGTGCCAGGCGGGACGGTGAGCGCGATAAGTAACGAGTAAATAAACACAACGCTCCGTTAACGTATAGACCAAAGGGCGACGTAATCCTTTTAAAAAATACAGATTACCGACTGTGCACTCCACGCTGATACATTTTACAATAATGATAAATGACATTTAACATGGCTGCGAAATCAAAAATGCATAAATGTGTATAATTACCAAAATTGCCGGAAAAGGAAGCACATTGATTAGATCGACATTTGCAATGACGTCTTGAAAATAATAATTGTAATCATGTGTATCACTCAGCAAATGGTTTGAATGGGCTTTCATTTCAAATTATTGCTGCAAAAACAGTGATTCATAATGTCCCTGTCAGGATCTAATAAGTGTAATGTTTCACTAAACAATCAGCATATCGGTAGTAGAAATGTTCACATTCGAATGTTCAAATATAAAATCTGTGTTTATTGATTCTGTCTTAGTCTGTATTACTGTGTCGTTAAGCTTGCCAAGCTTTTCTAACCGCTAGGTCACGATATTAAGTTGTCGGAAGGATCTTCTTCCAGTCGAGATATTAATTATAGTCACCCCGGGACGCCTTGTTAGTTAAACATGGAAAGTGCTTTTTATGAACCAATATGTCTTGAAGGTTGCAGTCTCTTCTGAATGCTGCTAACGGGCGTTCAGGAAATACGTTTTTCATATGATCTGAAATCTGGAGTGTTGGCAGGTGTTTCCGGAGGATATGGCCGACATTTGGTAGCGCTCTGGAGAAAGTGATAACGAGTGGTACCCTGGAAGTACTTTTTGAAGGCACCTTCGTATGCAGCAGATTTTCTCGATTCTTGCTATCAACTTTCTTCAGCTCTGTCTCGACGAATCGGCAATTGTATCCTCGCTTCTGTAGTTGCTCTTTTATCTCATCTCTGTGTTTATTGTAGTCCGTCTCTTCCTAACATATTCATTTCAGCCTCACACCTAAGCCGTACGGAATGGCCTTCTCCGTAGACTCGGTATGCGACGAGTCCATGTGCAGGTAGAGGTGCCTATCTGTTGGTTTGGTATATAGGTCTGAAACCAACCTTTCTTTTCGAATAGACGTCATGGTGTCTAGAAATTCGAGCTGCTCTGTGGTGTAGCGGAGCTCTAGGTGTATTCGTGGATGGATTTCATTTGCAACCGCATGTAATGTCTTTAGTGCCTCCAAACCATGTGTCCACAAGCCCCAAACATCATCAACAAACCGGAAGTAAGCTATTGGATGTTTATTTGATTTTGAAAATAACTCTGTCTCCCAGGCTCCCATGTAGGTCGATGCGTTATTCATTCCTAAGTGCGATCCTGTAGCAGTTCCTTCATTTTGCATGTAGTGGTCTCCATTGAATGAAATGGTGTTGTTATTAGAACAGTGTCCATCATTGTGATCATGTCGTTGGTTGGTACTTCCGGTTGCACTCGCCGATTGAGAGCTTCAATTACTGCAGCACGGGCTTCTTCTCTTGGTACGCTGGGGTAAAGAGCCTTTACATCCAAACAAAATATGATGGTACCGTCTGGTAACGGCTGCTGTATCTGTGTTATTTTGTTTAGGAAGTCGGTTATGTATCTCACATACGACAGAAGTGACGTCACATAATCGCGCAATTCATTCTCCTCTATTTCCGCCATCTTCTCTGTCGGGTATTGCGGCCGTTTACAATAGTGCGGAGAGGCATCCCAGGTTTATGAAGTTTCGGGTTGCCCTGAAGCTTACCGGAAGTTTCACCGCCGTTGGTGAGATACCTTTTAAGGTCACTGTCGATCGACCCCTTCTTGTATAGGGTATCGGCCACTTTCTTCACTTTGTTTTCCACAATCCGTGTTTTATCATCCGTCACCGCGACGTATGTCTCACTGTCCGACATTTCACACTTCAGCTTCTTGACATAGTCTTCCCTGTCCATTATCACTATCCCCGACCCCTTGTCGGCAGGGCGAATTACTAAGTCATCGTCGTGGAGTACTTACAGACTTGTCAGCGTGGGAACGCCATATGCGCTTAAAAGAATATTTCTCTTCAGTTGACGCTTAACATAGAACCAGGGAAGATAAGCATCAATACAAAAAGAAGACCTCGACGTGGACTCCATAGGCTGGCCGCGACAAATGGCTGGACACATATATACAAGCGGTCAAAGACGACATCATTTGCGGATTAAAACGAAAATTCAAATATAATCTAAGAAAATCGGAAGAACAGGCAATCAAAGAATTACTCCACGACGATGACATAGTAATTCGCCCTGCCGACAAGGGGTCGGGGATAGTGATAATAGACAGGGAAGACTATGTCAAGAAGCTGAAGTGTGAAATGTCGGACAGTGAGACATACGTCGCGGTGACGGATGATAAAACATGGATTGTGGAAAACAAAGTGAAGAAAGTGACCGATACCCTATGCAAAAAGGGGTCGATCGACAGTGACCTTAAAAGGTATCTCACCAGCGGCGGTGGAACTTCCGGTAAGCTTCAGGGCAACCCGAAGTTTCATAAACCTGGGATGCCTCTCCGCACTATTGTAAACGGCCGCAATCACCCGACAGAGAAGATGGCGGAAATAGTGGAGAATGAATTGCGCGATCATATGACGTCACTCCCGTCGTATGTGAGAGACACATTCGACTTCCTAAACAAAATAACACAGATACAGCAGCCGTAACCAGACGGCACCATCATATTTTGTTTGGATGTAAAGGCTCTTTACCCCAGCGAACCAAGAGAAGAAGCCCGTGCTGCAGTAATTGAAGCTCTCAATCGGCGAGTGCAACCGGAAGTACCAACCAACGACATGATCACAATGATGGACACTGTTCTAATAACAACACCATTTCATTCAATGGAGACCACTACATGCAAAATGAAGGAACTGCTATAGGATCGCACTTAGAATTAGTATACGCATCGACCTACATGGGAGCCTGGGAGACAGAGTTATTTTCAAAATCAAATAAACATCCAAAAGCCTACTTCCGGTTTGTTGATGATGTTTGGGGCTTGTGGACACATGGTTTGGAGGCACTAAAGACATTCCATGCGGTTGCAAATGAAATCCATCCACGAATACAGCTAGAGCTCCGCTACACCACAGAGCAGCTCGAATTCCTAGACACCATGACGTCTATTCGAAAAGGAAGGCTGGTTTCAGACCTATATACCAAACCAACAGATCGGCACCTCTACCTGCACATGGACTCGTCGCATACCGAGTCTACGAAGAAGGCCATTCCCTACGGCTTAGGTGTGAGGCTGAAATGAATATGTTCGGAAGAGACGGACTACAAAAAACACACAGATGAGATAAAAGAGCAACTACAGAAGCGAGGATACAATGGCCGATTCGTCGAGACAGAGCTGAAGACAGTTGATAGCAAGAAGCGAGAAAATCTGCTGCATACGAAAGTGCTTTCAAAAAGTACTTCCAGGGTACCGCTCGTTATCACTTTCTCCAGAGTGCTACCAAATGTCGGCCATATCCTCCGGAAACACCTGCCAACACTCCACATTTTAGATCATATGAAAAAAGGTATTTCCTGAACACCCGTTAGCAGCATTAAGAAGAGACTGCAACTTTCAAGACATATTGGTTCATAAAAAGCACAACCGGATGTTTTTCCGAGTTCCCAACAGGAGCGGACCTTGTGGGGCACAGAGGTGCGCAATCTGTCCATACATGATGGAGGCTGAAAAGTTCAGCGACACCACCGGCAAAAGGTACAGTGTGCGGAACGAGGTCACCCGCAAATCCACCAATGTAGTCTACGCTGTACACTGCGAACGGTGTAAGACCTTCGTATACGTAGGAGAAACGGGAGATACCATGTACCAGCGACATTTTCTATAACCTGTCCCGGATACGGACTCGACACAACGACCCGGTAGCCGAGCACTTCTACACAAACGGCCACAGCGTCGCAGACTTCCGGGTCATGGGACTCGAAAAATAAATTGGAACCGACTAGTACCGGAAGACCATCAAACAACTTTGGAAGTGCAAACTGAGGACATTTAAATCATATGGACTAAACACAAAATACTAAAATTGGCGCGAAATGTAACGTGCGATAATATAACGTCACTTCCGCTAAAGATGATATGCTTATTCACAAATAAACGCCGCTGAAGAAGACCGAGAGGTCGAAAGCTACGTCAAATTTAATAAAAGCGTTTTATTTTATATAAACGGCTAAAAGCGACTTTATTATATATATATATATATATATATATATATATATATATATATATATATATATATATATATATATATATATATATATATATATATATATATAGCGTCAGAAACAATGTTGATTGCAAATCATCCAATGTTGTGTACGCGGTCAACTGTCGTCGCTGTCGCAGGTTCGTGTATGTGGGAGAGACCGGCGGAACTCTGTACCAGCGACATCTATTGAATCTGTCGCGTATTCCCACACAGCACAGTGACCCGGTAGCTGAACATTTCTACACCGACGGACATTCCATGGATGATTTCCAAATAATGGGACTCGAAAAACTCAGCGGGTCGGACGAGTACAGCAAAACCATGGAACAATTGTGGAAGTCAAAACTAAGGACATACCGACCATATGGCATCAACGTGCAAGAATAAAGGTTAATAAAAGGGCGCGTAAACAACGTTGACGCCGGAAAAGCATGACGTCATTTCCGTTCATAACAAAACATTTGAAAATAAATGATGGCCGCTGATGAAGACCGTGAGATCAAAAGCTTCGGCAAAACATAATACAGCGTTTTTGTTTAAATACAACAAGGCTAATAGAGACTTTGTTATATATATATATATATATATATATATATATATATATATATATATATATATATATATATATATATATATATATATATATATATATATATATATATATATATATATATATATATATATATATTTTATATATATCAGAAACAACTATTGGGATTTGATAGTACATGTATATTCACTATAATTGTTTGGATACAGCCATTAATTCCTTCAATATAATAATTAAGATTTAAAAAAAAATATATAATGCAAGGCTGCCAGGAATATTTGACTTAAAAGGTTTTAAATCTTAATAATAACTTTTCCTTAATTGGGAAATTTTCCTAAGAATTTTTTCCTGAAGAAAATAGTATATTATCAATTATTTTACTGACCATACGGTCCTATTGTGTATTAATGTTGGTGTGATTGAACATTCATTACAATGGATTTTCATTAAGACTTTATTTTTATCTTCCGATATCTCCTAAAAGGCAGTGACCGTTACGGAATGTGTTCTCTTTACTCTTCATAATTTATTGAGTGTTTTTTATTTCGTTTGTGTAATTTTAAGGGCTCTAAAACTCTCAATTTCAAATGGTAATTTATATAGACAATATATGTCTCTACTGGCCACGGATGCCTCCACATTTTATATTAATAATAGCTATACTAATAAAACTGCAACAAATTAGTCAAAATACTCGGTAGAACAAGTTTTCATTCTGGTTAATATGTTTGTAAACGCTCAATATTGTATCAGCAACATTTTTCAGTTACATATACTCGACGCATAAAAATCGACATGAGACGCTATATTATATGTGCCCCGAAACTTGAGTATAGACGCCAAAAACATCAAATTTGAGTGGATAGTTACAGAATTATGATCATTAATAGGTTTTTGGCGGCCATCTTGAAAAAATAATTTTCAGGAGGTCCGATTTCGGTATACTTTTGATATGTTATAAAGTACGTGCTACCCTACCATGATCAGTGAAAACACCTTTTGTAGCAATTTTTGGGGGTCAAAGTGTATCTTAACCTGACTAATTAGTATGTTCCGTTCCTTCTTGGTTCATTTTAGCTCAACGGAGCACTTTATAGATTGTGTATTGTCAGTGCCTGTCAGCCTTTATTCTCGTCGTCAGTTAATTATGAAAACACTTAACGGAAACCGATTTTTAAATGATATGTGTGTGTTTAAATGAAATACACTTGAGCGCGCTCTGGGCTAAGGGTTTTAAAATGCAAGCGTAAAGTGTCGCCCCAGATAAGCCTGTGCAGTCCATATAGGCTTTTCAGGCACAAAATGTTCCGCTTTTATATATTTTATCGTTTAAAGGAAGTCTCTTTTGTGCGGAAATCTAAATTAGGCGGACATGTTTTGTAATGAATAGAGTGTGCGGACTGCACAATATAATCTGGTACGACAATTTACGAAAATGCATTAAGCCCTTTTTTCCCAGAATGAGGCTCAATTACTTTGTTGCGCTACCAGCGTTTTTATCAGCAGTTTACCAAAATACTCCAAATTTGAATTGCCGGACAAGCATGGCTCATTAAGTTGCGCATTATTTAAATATTGTGTTCATTTGGAAACTGTTGTCAGCAACCACACTGATAACTTGGAAGTGAATGAGATGTCAATTGGGCAGGAACAGCGATTGTTAATTGGTTGCGACATGACATCTCCTGGTGAATGCAATTATAAGCAGTAAATATTCTTTGAGATGAAACAATTTTAAACATAGTATAAACTTAAGAAAGTAAATGACCGTTTCCGACAGAACATTATTCGCGTTAATAAATACGCAACATTACGCTAGTCAACTGTTCCATGTGTGTATATCAGTCGAGTGGCTTGTGTGATGATGTATCTCACAAGAGGCGAATGCTCGAGTGTGATACGACTAGCGCAAGCCACGAGACTGAAACAAACACTTGTAACAACTGACTTGCGTAATATTCCTTTTATTACATACAACTTTAAATGTTTTATGTTAAAAATGAGTTTAAGCGTTCGTAATTAACCAAGAATTATCTTATAATTTTCGGCATTTAAAATGACGTCATTAAAAGTAGTCCGACTGGTAGGGTTATACGGAATTGGAAAACTAGCGAGTAGCATAATACGGGAATTATTTATGTGCAGATGTATTTTACCGATTGATACAACTTGTATTTTTGGGAACACAAAGGAGGTATATAATAAAATATTTTATTAAGCATTTTATTGCGCAGGTGTTATTTACATGGTAGCAGTTATCGGTGATAAATTACTTATTGACTGGTAAATAGCTGTTGGAAACATTTTGTAATAAACTATCAACATTTTCACTTTTTTGGTTTCAAGAAAAAGTACAGTAAAATGAAACTTATAGTCAACGTCACAGAACCCATGATTGATGAAAATACGTCATTATTTTTACGTTATGACGTTTAACATTATTCTTGGAACTATCTAGTTAAACACATTTAATCTAATACAATGGAAGAAAAGTATTACAAAAAATAGAAGTTGTGATCATAGAAAATATTAAATATCTCATCGGGTATTCGTTGGAAATTTACTATGCGCGAGATTTCGCAATTGTTGTCGCCTCGTTATCGAGTGAATGCACCTGTTATGAGCTTAATATTTTGTAATGATTTAACGATCCATTTTTCAACACTGAGAACTGTTATAAATTCTGAATTAAGACGAAAAAAAGCAGCTCGCCACCTATTTTTAAATTATATTTAGCAGTTTTGCAACAGAATATTTCGCGTGCTATCGTCGTTGTCGTTCTCAAACCTCGTAGCTACAAAATGCCAACTTTTCAGGAGAGAGAAAAACCCGTCACATTTTTATAACGATGTTTTAGAAATTGAAATTGTGTACAAATACCAAACAAATGAAGCTGCAAAATTACGGTATAAGCCGTAGACGCGTAAGTCATACTGATAAGGTATACTGATATTCAGAAATGGTAGCTACGATATTTTGTCACCACAATTTTGTCATTTTCATGAGGTACGACAATTCGTCCTGATAGGAAACGAAATGACGTACCTTAAGGTGAAATGACGTCGCTACGACTTTTCGCTCTAAAAAAAGGCCAACAATCAAGCTACAACATTTTGTCACGTGGATTTTTCAAGGGCTCTGATTGGCGTATAGCTACGAGATATAGCAAAAAACACGCGCCAGACTCCATATATTCGGAAAAGACGAAAAAAAGGAGAAAACTTTGGAGCTACGAGGTTTGAGAACGACAGCGAAGCTATGTTAAGAAGGCTTGGTGATAAGCTAATTGCTATATACAAATCAAACTCTAATTCAAATATGTCCCACATTTTGTTCTTTCGGATACACATTAAATGCTTAATGAACCCAAACGACCAAATATGAAAATAAAATCCAAACCAATAATAGCGTTTGCCACTTTATGTCAGTGAGTCAACTTACGTAATTTTTTAACAAAATGATATTGTATAACTTGCGTGGTACATAATTATATAAATAAATAGAAATATTAGTTTTATACAGTCTGGTCCTAATCGCGGATATTAATTATAAATAGTATAACAGTCTGTCAGTGTGACGAAATTACGTGGGTCATCTTTATGTAATATGTGTACGAGTAATTTTGCGATGTGGTATCTTTCAAACGTTGGGTCTCCTAAAGTATCTCCCGCGGCCACGTGCCGCGTTGTTTCTGTTGATATGAGTCACATCCGGATATGGTACGGTCCGGTCCGTCCCCGACAGGTCGGTGTCATCGTCCTTTGAGTGCGTTGGTAACCAACGTCAGCCGCAGACAGGTCTTGCTATGCGCGGTTAAACATTGGCGAATGTCTCCTGACCCGATTATAAACTGGGAATACCGGTGCTAGTTGAGGTATTTTTCATAGCAAGTGTTGATGAAGATTTCTTAGCATGTGTAAATGAAGATTTTGTAGCATGTGTTGGTGAATTCGTCGTAGCATGTGTGAATGACGTTGTCGTTGCAGTTGTTGGTGGTGGTGCGGACATTGTTGATGTTTGTTCGGTCATTGTTGATGGTGGTGCGGTCATTGTTGACGGCGTTTATGACAACGATAATGTGGCCGGTGCTGTTTGTAACGGTTGAAGATAATACACTTCATCTTCCGTCTGGATGGGTAAATCATCGGGCGATTCCGGCTCCGAGGTCACGGTATCCGTTATCAAGCTATAGAACGCAGATGTTTCCAAGTCTTCCAGAGGCCGGTAGTGATATTTTTGTTCTTGCTGAGGCGGTGTCGACGCTGGAGCCGCCATTGAAGGTGACGTCATCGATTGGGGGCGGGATCCGCCTTGTTATGATCCCAGCAGCGGTGAATGACACTTACATCCGCCTTTGATATTCCCCACTGCATTTCACTGAGAGAACAACCAACGGCAACATAACCGATAAAACATCCGAATATGAGGCCGCATCCAAATAATACACTGATCCACAGGCAATGGCACCCAGTCCTTCCTATACAAGATATCGGCCGATCACGTGCCATCAACACAGATTAATCCAACCACACGACCGGCGGTGCGCAGCGGATTTTCGTTAAGTGCGGCCTTATCGCCATACACGGTTTGACAAACTCCACATAGACTTCCTGACTGGTGGCTCTGTATTGTGCACAATAAGATTGATCCATGTTTGTATCTGAGATAAACCCGGTCCCATATGCCCTAATTTTCTTTCGGGGGTCAATGACTTTTGTACCCAATGAATCCATGTTTATTCCAAAGGCCTGAGTACTCATACAAAAGCTCACTGAACTGAGTCCACACAATTCAGTACAAGTCACGTAGCGTTTATCTATACAATTCACTGTAAGCGTTTATCAATACAATTCAGAGTAAGCGTTTATTAATGCGATTCACTGTCATCGTTTACCAACACAATTCACTGTAAGCGTTTATCAACATAATTCACTGTAAGCGTTTATTAATGCAATTCACTGTAAGCGTTTATCAATACAATTCACGTTAAGCGTTTATCAATACAATTTACTGTAAGCGATTGTTGAAGGCTATTATTTATATGGGGTTGTTAACTCAGCCAGGTGTGTCGCCTATGGTTACCTTTTAACCGCTGGTCGACCCTGGTGTTGGGAGCTCGGGTTACAAATAGTACACTGACTTTAAAATGTTAACCAGTTTACATTTCAAAAGTGTCCGTTGACCCACAAACCTTTAATGGCGTTGCATTAAAAAAAGCAATTTGCAAGCTCTGCATAAATGGACGTTATACATTGTAATGTAATTTACACTGAGTTTTGTTTCGATACTTCTAAATTGGAGTCGTGAAAGTATGAGATCATTAAAATGCTCTTAAGGCTTGTCGAAAGCCTTGATCGTAGATTGTATAAATATTTAATATCATATTTCATATTTCACGATACTTTTCGCGCATATAGGCGATTAATAATTGGTAATTTGGTGTTGGAAACAGCTCGAAATAAACTATGAAAATGTTTATTTTGCAGAATAATTACTGTTCCAGAATGAGTACAGAACATTGTACATGAAACTAATGTAGTCGGACTCAGGCTGTAGGAAAATTCGTCATCATATTTACGACATTACCTTTATTCATCCGCGGAACTCTCTAGTAAAACACCTTAAGATATAATAAAATGATAGTAAAGCATTACAGAAAATAAAATAAGTTATTCTAGAAAATAAGTTATTTCTCATTGGCTATATGACTATACATAACTATGCTAATGATTTCCTAGTTGTGCGCGCCTAGTTAGCGCGCGTATGTACATGTTTGGAACCTGTTATGTTGTGATTATGCGACATTGCCACTTTAATAAAGAGTACATATGAAAATTATAAATAAAGAAGACCAAATCTGCTGACCACAAAAATATTGAAACTTTATTTTAAAATGTGTCAACATAAATGTTTCGCGTGCCATCATAGAAGTTTTGGTGAGTAGATAATGGGATACCATGAAATAGAACTAAACTTCCAATATTTCCACTTTGTTTTATTTCGATTACTCATACTGTTACAGTCTCCCTACTTGTATTTACATTTCTTTTTAAATATTTAATAAACATAACGAACACACATGAACAAAAATCAATCTTGATTTTTACGTATGTCTTTATGTGTCAATTAGTTTAATTTATTCTCATTTAACGAATGTCTTATTTATAATGTATAACTACATTGAACTTATAAAATAAAATACAAATGTTTTTTTGGATATGGATTAGTCATATGCGCGAAAATTAGTTGTTAATAGTGTAACAGTTCGCTAGTGTAACAGTTCGCTAGTGAAACATTTCGCTATTGTAACAGTTCGCTAGTGTAATAGTTCCCTAGTGTAACAGTTCGCTAGTGAAACAGTTATCTAGGGTAAAAGTTTGCTAGTGTAACATTTCACTAGTGTAACAGTTCGCTAATGTAACAGTTCGCTAGTGCAACAGTTCGCTAGCGTAACAGTTCGCTAGTGTAACATTTCGCTATTGTAACAGTTCGCTAGTGTATCAGTTTCCTAGTGTAACAATTCGATAGTGAAACAATTTTCTAGTGTAACAGTTCGCTATTGAAACAGTTCGCTAGTGTAACAATTCGCTAGTGTAACAGTTCGCTAGTGAAATAATTTTCTAGTGTTACAGTTCGCTAGTGTAACAGTTTGCTAGTGTAACAGTTCGCTAGTGTAACAGTTTGCTAGTGTTACAGTTCGCTAGTGTAACAGTTCACTAGTGTAACAGTTCGCTAGTGTAACAGTTCGCTAGCGTAACAGTTCGCTAGTGTAACATTTTGCTTGTGTAACAGTTCGCTAGTGTAACAGTTCGCTAGTGTTACTCTTCGCTAGTGTAACAGTTTGCTAGTGTAACAGTTCGCTAGTGTAACAGTTCGCTAGTGTAACATTTCGCTTGTGTAACAGTTCGCTAGTGTTACAGTTCGCTAGCGTAACAGTTCGCTAGTGTAACAATTTGCTAGTGTAACAGTTTGCTAGTGTAACAGTTTGCTAATGTTACAGTTTGCTAGTGTAACAGTTCGCTAGTGTAACAGTTTGCTAGTGTTACAGTTCGCTAGTGTAACAGTTCGCTAGTGTAACAGTTCGCTATTGTTAGCGGAACAGTTCGCTAGTGTAACAGTTTGCTAGTGTGAACAAATTGCGAAGGTTAATGTAATATGAGCCTTGCTCTGGAAAAAACAGGCTTAATGCATTTGCGTAAAGTGTCATTTAAAATTAGTCTGTACAGTCCAGACATTCTTATCAAGGACGAGACATTCCGTTTTTATTGTATTTGTCGTTATCAGGAAGTATTCTCTTAGTGAAAATC
Source organism: Dreissena polymorpha (assembly GCF_020536995.1). Classification (NCBI taxonomy): domain Eukaryota; kingdom Metazoa; phylum Mollusca; class Bivalvia; order Myida; family Dreissenidae; genus Dreissena; species Dreissena polymorpha. Next base: position 31,103,607 of record NC_068362.1, read on the forward strand.
AAGTTATGGCGGAATGTTTCGTCCCTGAAAAGCCTATGTGGACCTCACAGGCGTTTCTGGGGCGACACTTTACGCACATGCTTTAAACCCCGTTTTCCCCAGAGCGTTTCTCGTAAACTAGGCATATTTCAAACGTATACATTTTACTCCTGATGTCAGATTGTTTGTTAATTTCGTCAATGGAACACTCAAGAAAATATATTATCTTTGATCACTCGTGAAATAACAAACGATCTTACACTGACATGAACAAATATCCTCTATATTTTTGCCCGGTAAACATGTACATTCAATATAATATTACGCATTTTTTGTATGACGATGTTTGCGTTTTTCTCCTAAAGTTTCCCCCACGGTCACATCCGGATGTGATAAGGTCATTTTGACGGCGGGAAGCCGGCATCAGAGTCCATTGAGTCGGCGGTAGTCAGACGTTTGTACGCGCTGTTAAACGTAGTATATGTCGATTTAGTTGTTGTACCATGCGTAAATGAAGATGTCGTAGGTTGTGTTGATGAAGTTGTCGTTTGTGGTGTTGATGGCGCTGTCGTTACATGTGTTTATGAAGTTATCGCAGCTTTTGTTGATGAAGTTGCCGTAGCATTGCTTGATTGTGGTGTGGTCATTGTTAACGGCGTTGTCGACAACGGTGTTGTTGCCAATGGTGATTGTAATGGTTGTTCGACATTTACGGTCTTTGTTGGTAAATCGTTGGACGATTGCAGCTACGATTACACGATTACACGGCATCCGTTATCAAAATAAAGAAAACAGATGTTTTCAAATTTTCCAGAGGCCGGAAGTAATATTTCTGTTCGTTCTCACGCGGCGTCGAGGCAGTGACAGCCTGTGTTGGTGACGTCATCGATTATGCGGTGGGGTCCGACTTGTTATAATCCCATGAGTGATGCATGTCACTAACATGCGACTTTGACATTCCCCACAGTATTTCAATGGCAGGATAGGCAATAAGGACATAACCGACAAAAGATCCGAATAGGAGGCCGGATCCGAATATCACACTGATCCACAAACGCGGGCATCCAGTCCGTCCTATAAGAGATCGCGGCTGATCACGTGGCGTCAACATCGATAAGGCGGATGGTGCGCCGCGGATATTCGTTGGCTGGGTCCTCATACACGGGTTGACAAACTCTACCTAGACTCCCTGACTGATTGCTCTGTATTGTGAGCAATCGATCCGATCCTTCACAATCTGTATTGTGATTGATTCATCGTCGGAACCTCGTCTGAGGTAGACCGAGTTCCATATATACAAACTTTTGTCTGGTGGCCCTTGACTGTTGTACCCTGTGAGTCCGTTTTGATTCCAACCCCATCCAAGTCTCCAATGCTCCTGTATTCCTCCATAGAAAGATGTCTCATACTACAGCTCAAGGCAACGAGTACATCCGGTTTACCAATCAGTCACTGCAAATGTTTATCAACACAATTCATTGTAAGGGTTATCAAAGCCATTCATCATAATAATTTACCCAAACAAAATTGTTTTAAAATAATATGTTCTACATTTTACAGCTATCCGTTGACCCAACAGCCTTGAATGTGAAAACTCAATTTGCATGGTTTGCATAAATGTACGTTCATAAATGTTGTGCAAATTGCCATCATTTTTGTTTTGCTTCTTCCAAAATTAGCTCATGGTAATATGAGAACTTTCAAAAAATGCAAAACACTTTCAATAAAAAACGTGTGATATTGATGACTTCCAAATGTTCACATTGATGAAAGCCTATACCGTAGAGTGTATGCATATTTAATAATTGAACATTTCAACGTTTTAAAAAGCATAGGAATATATCATGAAGTGTAACACTGCACTGCAGGAAAATACTGTATGGATTGCATACAGCGCTGGACTGCATGGACGATTTGAAGGCCTATACAATAAAGTGTAACGCTTAAAAGCAGGGAACTTTTGAAGGCCTATGAAATTGAGTTTTACGCTGGACTCCGGGGAAATTAAGTATATATGCATAGTTACCAAGGTGATATTCCACTGTTTAGCCTTCTTAAAATCTTCTATTAAGACCCCAAAATACGGGCTCTATACAGTAAGCGGACACGATAGTTCATCAATAAGGTATAGCTTCAATAAGCCATAGGCTGTCATGATAATTAACAAAACGAAACAAGCTTGTTATTCACGTTAGTTTATTAACTACCTGAACACAAAGAATGATATTATGTTGCCGCATGTGGTTGATAGTAGTGGGCACAACCGGCTTTGGTTTATTGAAAAATAACTATGTTGATAACATGTATTGCAGATAATTAGTGAATATGTGAACTAAAATCACAAAATATTCGATATAGCTAAGTGGATAATGTGATTGGCAGAAATATTCTACTATATGTATCCATATATGCCATCAAACATAGCATTTCTTAAAAAAATCCCTTCCACTTACATCAGGTCAACGTAAAATAGTATAACTACTGAAAATAACATCATCTTATTCGTTATTTTATTTTCTTATTGCATAATAATGATGCAGTTATTATCAGATAATGTGAAAATCAAAATAATGTTCGAATGCTCTGTTTTTATCAGCCAACTCTTTCTTTGCATGTTTGATAAATCTATCAAATTATATGAGCTCCGCTCTGGGAAACGGGGCTAAATGCAAGAAAATAACTACACGTCCCGCCTTAACTGTTTTTTTTTCGATTAAAAATGACGTCCTTTAAACGAAACATAAATAAACAGAGGAAAGAAGTCAACGCGAACTAAACAAGCTAATCTGGGACGCCACTTTACGCACATGCATTAAGCCCCGTTTACAAGAGCGGGGCTCATATGTCGTAAGAGTGTTTATATTGTCAAACATTATTGACGAATTTACGACCCTTCGAATGAATAACGTACCTAATACTATGTCATATACCCGATATATTTGAGTAACGTACAAATAACCTTAAGGGGTGTTACTGCAGTTTTGCTGATTTTTTTCAATCTAATAGATTTTGTTCAAAATTTATATTCAAGTACTATATACAAATACTAAATGAAAAATGAAATAAAAACATAGGGTCACCGGCCTTTTTTTTATTTTATTCACCATTATATAACATGCACTTTTTCATTAAAAATGATAAATCTCTAATTGCGTAAAAACGATTAATAACCTATGAAATTGGCAAAATGTAGATATTATATAAGCTAAGATACATCATATGCCATTTGATTGAACCACACACTACCAAAAAAATGGAGAACACAAGTTAAGTTTTTAGATGTTTAATTTTTATAATTTTTATGTCACCCAAATAAACGTCAATTTTTTTACTATTTTAACCACAAAAATAAAATTTAAAAAAGTTCTGTCAAACAACTTTCTGCGAAACTGCTCAAATACTTTCATCTACGTATTGTTATCATAAAACAAAAATAAAAAAAGGTGGTCACAGCACTTAAACAGAGATTTTTTTGTTTAACAAATCCTACCGTCAAAGTCTAATTTCATAAAATATAGCAATTTGGCTAAATCCAAGTACTGGTACATAGATTGCTAGAAATATGCAGAAACCTTAGACATTGTTTATAATCTTAACTGGGATATCAACAGCTTACCAAAAACAACAATAATAATATAATGTTAAATCACCAACAAAGCGGTATCAACTTGACCTTAATCATCAATAACTTACAAATACTTGTAATCAGATTTCGGCATGTTTTGAAGTTAGTGATAAATGCTTTTAATTGATAAATGTAAACAATAAAATCTAAAGAGCTCCAGTATTAAACAATAATTAAATTAAAGAAAGAAAAAAAAGTAAAAAAAAAAAGTTAGCCGAACCTGGGATCGAACCACCGACCTTTGTGTTATGAACACACTCTGTAATATGTGATGATTCTGATAACAAAAATATTGGGTTGTGATTATAGCGAAGCCGTGTTGCTATAAATATATCCTCGGTAAAATAAACTGCCGCAACACCCCTTAACCTAATGTTTTACGTCGAACAGCAAGCGATAGTCAACCACATTGATTTTAAGGAGACGAACATTTTAATTGCTGACATTGCTACAATACTGAAATTTACCTGATATATTTAGGCCATGTACATAACATAAGTATGCGTTATAAACTAAGTGGATTTTTCTTTCAAGCGGACGAAATGTATATGTCCATCCACTGTAACGCTCACTATATATTTAACGGTAGGTGGGGCTATAATATTGTCCAACAAAATGATACAGTTTTAAACAACGAACATGTTAATAACTTGACTTTAATTTGGAACGTTGGAGCGTTCTCACACACCCAAACAAACGCATGCGCACGCACACGCACGCCAGTCTCGTGATAGTGCAAGACTTAACAGGTTAATCATGAACAATACTTGTCGCACATGCACCAAGCCCAGGTTTCCCGGAAAGGTGTTCAATTAATATACTGCGAATCAAACGAGCAACAGCTGTGACATTTAACATACGTGTTTTGTTTTTAACATAAATATGCTTTGATTCAAATGTAAACAAAACTGTGCCATGTACAGTTGCTATTCAAAACTCGATGGATATCGCTTTTATCATTTGTGTTGGTTTTTCTTCAAGCAGGCAAATACCTTTGGTATCAATGTTAAAACACAGTTGTTTCAAATTGGACTTTGAAAAAAAATTCAATTTACTCACCCTATGTTAGTTCGTGCCAAAATAGCGAACACTGCTCCAATGGTATTACACTGCTCACAAGGTTTAGGGTTTCCAGGGGTGAGCTAGTGCAGTTATTAGTGTCAACGTTATAAGTTCATGAGCCACAACGATTGTGATAAGAGATCGACGGTCACGTGAATAATAATCATTAAATTTGAATGACCAGCGACGCTTTGCTGGTGCATCCGTAACTTCACGGAATAATATAAACGTACGTATAAATATTAAGTACTAAACATTTATATATATCGTATTTGCATTGTTTTTGTTAAATAAATACCATTTTGATTCAGTAACTATACCAGATTAATACATGAAAAGCGTTTCGTCTTGTTAGATTGCCTAAATTTATATTAGACGTTTTCTAATTTATAGTCGGCATCTGTACATAAAGGATTAAGAAATGAATATTTCGCAGAATGTTTGTTTGAATAATAGCAATACTCATGCCGGTTTTCTAATAAGAGCAAAACAGATCACTCATGTTATATTATTACACAACATGGATACCATATTATTGTGGTGATCTACAGTTAATTGGTAATAAAGAATTTTGGTTAGAAACGGATATTTTTTAAAGTTTTAGGACAAATAATCATGCATATGTTTATTTTTTTTAAGTTGAATAAACACTTTATCTGAAAAGGCCATTATTTTGTATTCAATTTATGTTTTCTTTGAGGAGTGATTAAAGTTTATTTTTCAAAATGTAAACATAATCATGGAAAGTACGCACCACTTTGGGAACGAAAGGAACGTAGCCAAAATATGCTTTAGTGAATGTTAATACTTGATGAGATAAATGTTTTGTTTATTTATGTGATATTTTAGAATATTTTGTCTACTTTGGATTGTACAGGATGTGCTTACCTGAATAACGGACAGGTAATGGCCCATGTTCTCAAGACAGGTTTTTATTTTCAAACTAAATATTGACTTAAGTGTAGTTGTATAATATTAAATAGTTATTGCCAAAATAGTTGCTAGCTGTGTAATTACAATATAACATTTTATCATTAAGATGTTTGAAACACTTCACCATATTTGAAGGTAATTATCAGATACTTTATTTAAAATATTAAAAAACTCAATTAGTCATCACTTTTTATATTTAAATTAACTATAATGAGTACCTCGAAACTGACGTTTAAATGTGTTATTAATTACTCACATAATGAATGATGTGTGTATTTTGATCTAAGAATGAAATTGTGTGCATGTATGACTATAGTAAGCTAGCTAAAGGTACGTATTGAAAACGTGTCATATTTGACTTGGAACCTTTAATTAATTTAAATAGTATATAAGTCTAATAAAGGGTTGCTTTGTGGATGATTGATATGTTTACCTTTATTTCCCTATAGTGTTCACAAAGTGATGTATGCAATATTGAACAGTCTTATGATGCCGAATCATGGATTATGTATCTAGTCATCCCATTTATCATCTTATATTTATTTCTTAGAGTAAATTAATTGCACACTATTCAAATCTTTTTAGAGCAAGATGGGTAGGCTCCGTTAAAACGCAAAAGGTAGCGAGAGCCAAGCTCTAGCTGAGTCAAAAGTAAACCAAACACAAACATTGCCACAGTCGTACTTAATAGGGTGTATAATTGCTTAACTGAAGTGTTGTATGAGTTGCAAATATAGAATAATATCAGTTAACCATACATTTTTGTTTCAGATTATGAACACAAACAGTTTGATTGCGCAACTCCCTATGTAAACCTTTTATTTATATTCAGGTTATGGGATACTTACTAACGTTCAATATGTTAGCTTGTCGAAGCTAATACTTATTTACTGCATGGTGAACATTTTAACTGAATTAAGGGATGTAATACAATGTGCAATAATAAATTATGATTGGTTTGTCTACTTTTTAAAAATGTATTTTCTTATTTAATATGCAATGCTTGTTCGTTCCTTCTGTGCTTTTGCAATTGACCATTTCAACTTCTATGTTGCATGTTGTTGAATGTTTAACATGTAATTCTGTGTTTCTGTGCAGCTCATTACCGTATCAACTTCTATGTTGCATGTTGTTGAATGTTTAACATGTAATTCTGTGTTTCTGTGTAGCTCTTTGACCATATCAACTTCTATGTTGCATGTTGTTGAATGTTTAACATGTAATTCTGTGTTTCTGTGTAGCTCATTACCATATCAACTTCTATGTTGCATGTTGTTGAATGTTTAACATGTAATTCTGTGTTTCTGTGTAGCTCATTGACCATATTAACTTCTATGTTGCATGTTGTTGAATGTTTAACATGTAATTATGTGTTTCTGTGTAGCTCATTACCATATCAACTTCTATATTGCATGTTGTTGAATGTTTAACATGTAATTCTGTGTTTCTGTGTAGCTCATTGACCATATTAACTTCTATGTTGCATGTTGTTGAATGTTTAACATGTAATTCTGTGTTTCTGTGTAGCTCATTACCATATCAACTTCTATGTTGCATGTTGTTGAATGTTTAACATGTAATTCTGTGTTTCTGTGTAGCTCATTACCATATCAACTTCTATGGTGCATGTTGTTGAATGTTTAACATGTAATTCTGTGTTTCTGTGTAGCTCATTGACCATATCAACTTCTATGTTGCATGTTGTTGAATGTTTAACATGTAATTCTGTGTTTCTGTGTAACTCATTGACCATATTAACTTCTATGTTGCATGTTGTTGAATGTTTAACATGTAATTCTGTGTTTCTGTGTAGCTCATTACCATATCAACTTCTATGTTGCATGTTGTTGAATGTTTAACATGTAATTCTGTGTTTCTGTGTAACTCATTGACCATATTAACTTCTATGTTGCATGTTGTTGAATGTTTAACATGCAATTCTGTGTTTCTGTGTAGCTCATTACCATATCAACTTCTATGTTGCATGTTGTTGAATGTTTAACATGTAATTCTGTGTTTCTGTGTAGCTCATTACCATATCAACTTCTATGTTGCATGTTGTTGAATGTTTAACATGTAATTCTGTGTTTCTGTGTAGCTCATTGACCATATCAACTTCTATGTTGCACGTTGTTGAATGTTTAACATGCAATTCTGTGTTTCTGTGTAGCTCATTGCTCTCAATTAAACATCAATGACGTCACACATCGCGTTCTGTTATCAAATTTAGTTATTCTCCAGTTCATTTATGTAACTTAGCATAAATGATTTGTATGACGATACTATATAAATATCCGACCACAATTAAAATGCTTATAAATTGTGTTTATGTCGATATAAATGGCTTAAGACAACCCCTGACACTTGACACTGGTTGTCCCATAAAGAAAAGGTTATACGCAATGGCAGAATACGTGTGAGATGTAACTCACACTGTAAACAAATACAATTTGAAGGAAATTTAAAACCGCAAACATGCTTCAACAAGCTTGCCATTTATCTAGCGAGGTATAATGGTTTATTTGGTGAATTAATGCTTTATACGTTAAACTGAGACCCAGAGTAAGTAGCTATACGTTTAAACCAATCGACAGTATAATTAATAAAAAAAAAATATTACTTTAAAGTTATTCACAGAAGAAATTCAGAAAATTAGTCAGTCAATCAATCATTCAATCAATCAATCAATCAGTAAAAGACATCTTAATTGATATTTGACATTAACCTTTAGTGTGTTAAATTAAAAGTTTGTAGTAGCGTTGGTAGAAGTACTAGTTGAAGTAGTGGACGTAGTGGTGGTGGTACTAGTAGTAGTAGTAGTAGTAGTAGTAGTTGTTGTTGTTGTTGTAGTAGTAGTAGTAGTAGTAGTAGTAGTAGTAGTAGTAGTAGTAGTAGTTGTAGTAGTTGTAGTAGAAGTAGAAGTAGTAGTAGTAGTAGTAGTAGTAGTAATAGTAGTAGTAGTAGTAGTAGTAGTAGTAGTAGTAGTAGTAGTAGTAGTAGTAGTAGTAGTAGTAGTAGTAGTTGCAGTAGTAGTAATAGTAGTAGTAGCAATATATTTATAAATATTAATCATCATCATTTTAATCATAATGATGATAATACTAATAATAGCACTCATTACATTGATACACAGTGTCGTCTTAACGCAGACCGGATGTATCAACTAAGTGGCCGACAATATACTTATCAGTGATAGATCAAATATGCAATATATACAAAACGTGAATTTTTATGATAGAAACAATTTTCCCTTGATTCGCACTCACATAATCAAGTGAGTGTGAACATTTAAGCATGTTAAGTTATAGAGATGAGCAACACCTGCATATCTGAATATTGCGGTATAAGTATTATTGTTGAACAATACGTTTGAAAATTGTTACTTTAAAATCGATGTTTGAGTGCAAAACTGGTGTATCTAGTGAAGATTTATATATTACATACCTTAGTTTCCTGCTAAATCCTTGGTAAATACAACTCAACAGAACAACAAGCTTAAACATTCAGTTCTAAGAAGTAACTTATTTTTGTTCGTTCATGAAAATTGTTTTAACTGGGCCTTTTCACAGATTTTGACATGTATTGAAGTTTGTCATTGAATGCTTTATATTGTTAAATGTACACATTGGATCTTAAAAGTTCAAATACAAAATCAAGAATGAAATTGAAGAAAGAAAAAAGTATCTCAACTGGGCTCGAACCACTAACCCCTGGAAAATATGTCTCTGGATTAGACCATTTGGTCATCAGTGCACATATATTGAGTGATGTATTTTATACTTTATATAAGCAATCCTTTTAGTATCACGAAATATAACGACAACAACAGAACTCTCCAAATTATTCAAGTATTTCGCGATGCAACGCTTTATAATTTTCAGGTTTTTGAATCGAGATTGTTTACTTACTGTTCAGCATGTGAACTATTTTGCAAGGAGTCTGAATACGATATAAGTATTATACATATTGTGTTTGCACAAGGTTAATTGTACAACACTTCAAAATACAACAATTAGTCAATAATTATCATAATACAAAGAATAACTTAAACATCAAGAATAATAAACAATAAATGTGAGTCGCGCTCTTGGAAAATCGAGCTTAATACATACGTGTAAAGTGTCGTCGCATAGTAGCCTGTGCAGTCCACACAGGCTTATCAGGGACGACACCTATGTGGAAAAATAGGTAAATACTGATCTAAACGCGCTTATTTCTGATTGAGTCATCTTTTAGATGAAGTAAATGCCAATAAATTATAGTTTATTCCTCAACGATTCGTCTTTTTTTCTTCCGAAATAAAAGCAAGATGCCTACCTCATATTTCCCTCTCTGTGGCTATTCATATCATATTGTCTATACAATATAGCTGATAACTGTATACAACATAACTGCTGACTCTATACAACATAGCTGATAACTATACACAACATAGCTGATAATTCTATATAACATAGCTGCTAAATCTATACAACATAGCTTATAAATCAATACAACATAGCATGTATCTATGTACAACATAGCTTATAACTATACACAACATAGCTGATTTATCTATCTTACATAGCTTAAAACTATATACAGCATAGCTGATAACTCTACACAACATAGCTTATAACTCTATGCAACGTAGCATGTATCTCTGTACTACATAGCTATTAACTATACACAACATAGCTGATTTATCTATCTTACATAGCTTAAAACTATATACAGCATAGCTGATAACTCTATACAACATAGCTGATAACTCTATTCAACATAGCTTATAATTTTAAACTATATAGATGACAATTATGCACTTCACAGCTGATTTTGTTATATAACAAAGCCAATAACTCTGAACAACATAGCTGATAACTATAACGAACATAGCTCATAAATCTATACAACATAGCTGATAACGCTATTTAACATAGCTAATGACTCTATATCACATAGCTGATAACTCTACACAACATAGCTGATAACTATACACATCATTGCCGATTACTCTATACAATATAGCTGATAACTCTACACAACATAGCTGATAACTCTACACAACATAGCTGATAACTCTATACAATATAGCTGATAACTCTACACAACATAGCTGCTAACTCTTTACAACATAGCTGATAACTATACACAACATAACTGATTACTCTATACAATATAGCTGATAACTCTACACAACATAGCTGCTAACTCTTTACAACATAGCTGATAACTATGCACAAAATAGATTATAACTCTATCTATCTTACATAGCTGATAACTCTACACAACATAGCTGATAACTCTACACAACATAGCTGATAACTCTACACAACATAGCTGATAACTATACACAACATTGCTGATTACTCTATACAATATAGCTGATAACTCTACACAACATAGCTGCTAACTCTTTACAACATAGCTGATAACTATACACAAAATAGATTATAACTCTATATAGCATAGCTGATAACGCTATACAACATAGCTGATAACTCTACACAACATAACTGATAATTCTAAACTAGGTAGATGGCAACTCTTCACTACAGTTTTCTTCTGCATCACTTCATAAGTTATAAGTCCAGTCAAAATAGCAGACATCAGTACACTGCGTAGCTAATAATTCCAGACAAAATAGTAGACATATGCGCACTACATAGCTAATAATTTCAGTCAAAATATCAGACATCTGTACATTACGTAGCTAATAATTACAGACAAAATAGATGACATCTGTACACTACATAGCTAATAATTCCATTAAAAATGGTAGACATCTGTACACAACATATCTAGTTATTCTAGAAAAAAATAGTAGAAATCTGTACACTACATCATAGCTTATAATTCCAGACAAAAGAGCAGATATATGTACACTATATTGTTAATAATTCCAGACAAAATAGTAGAAATTTGTACACTACAAATCTAATAATTCAGGTCAAAATAGTAGACATTTGTACACTATATTGCTTATAATTAAAGACAAAATAGTAGAAATATGTACACTACATAGCTAATAATTTAGGTCAAAACAGTAGACTTCTGTACACTACATAGCTACTAACTTAACGTTTCATGTATGACACTTATGCTTCGCCTATTTCCACATTATATTACATATCTGACAATTACATAACATATATACAGTTATACACTTCATATCTGACAACTACATAAAATATATACACTACATATCTGACAACTACATAGCGCGCATACAGTACATATCTGACAACTACATAACTACAATTTGCTATACATAGATCACAATACGTATTCATGATATATGAAACAATTACTCATAGCTTATTCTCTCGTATAACCATTTGTGTTCATGTAGCAACTATTGATTTAGACATTAGAATCAGATGTAAACTGTGTAGAACAAACAGATCTAAGGGAGAGAACTCAAAAGAAAGTCTGAAACAACGATGTACTGTCGTTGTATTACATACCGTTATACTATTATGACTTTTTTCCATCAATTTGACCTCTTCTGTCCGGTAAAAGTCTCATTTTAATTAGCTTCAAGCAATATATATATGTGTGTCTTGTTCTGAGAAAATTGGGCTGAATGCATGTGCGTAAAGTTTCGTCCCAGATTAGCCTGTGCAGTCCGCACAGGCTAATCAGGGACGACACTTTCCGCCTTTAAGGTATTTTTCGTTTAAAGAAGTCCCTTCTTACCGAAAATCTTGTTTAGGCGGAAAATGTAGTCCCTGATTAGCCTATGCGAACTGCACAGGCTAATCTGGGACGGCACTTTACGCATATGCATTATGCCCAGTTTTCTCAGAACGCGACTCATATGAACATCGCTCTTGGGAATCGGGTATTAATGCATGCAAAGTCCGCACAGGCTTATCAGGGGCGACACTTTCCGTTTTTGTGGATTTTTATTCTTTGAAGGAAAGTGTCTTGTAAACAAAAATCCATTCTAGGCGGTAAGAGCGGAACGAGTTGTCCCTGATCAGCCTGTGAGGACTGCACAGGCTAATAAGGAACGACATTTTACGCACATGCATTGAAGCCCCTTTTTACCAGAGCGCGGCTCATATGCCATTTTGTAGCGGTTACGAGAGCACCGTTTCACGCATTTGAGGTCTTTCCAATTAGTTCCATCTGGGAAAGCAATTACAAGGTATCATCCAACTGTTCACCGCTACGCATCGAATACATGCATGGATTAACTATTTGTTGTTTTATAATGTGCGCTCAATCGATATGAGTTCTTATCGGTCAGAACAAAGTGACTGCTTTATGTAACATCACTGCTGAGTACAGCAATACTTATTGTATGTGCACCCTTAATATAATATCTGCTCATATATATGACTTCACTAAATTTCGTTGAATTTTCATTCCTTATGTAAATAAACATTATATAGCCACCGGTCAGAAAAAACGGGCTCAATGAATGTGCCTAAAGCATCGTCCCAGGTTAGCATGTGCAATCCGCACAGGCTTATCAGGGAAAAACACTTGACGTCTCGTGGCCACGAGTTAGCTATGTCGTGGCCACGAGATAGAAAAAAGAGGAGTGCAAAACTAAATAAAAGAAGAATGCAATTAAAAAAGAGCGGTGCAGTAAATTAAGGAAGGGTGCATTAAACAAAAGAGGAGAGAATTTCGAGATCTCGAGATCCCAACTTAGCTTACTCGTGGCCACGAGTTAGTCAGCCAATACGCAAACATAATGATAACTCCCGAACGCTGTTTCCATTTCATGACGTCATTTTGCGTTGCAACGTCATTTCAGCAAAATTACAAAGTGCGATTGGTCAATAAACGAAAACTAAGCAAATGAAAACGCTTAAAAAGTATATTACACACGTGTAAGATAAAAATGTATGTAATGGTTATATTACATGGGAAACAGGTTATGGCATGTGATAAATGTAAGCTTCAAAACAATCTTTTACGACATAAACGATACAGTGGATTGTGTTTTCGGAGTAGCTCTATGATCGAATTTTATTTCACGGTTGGTCATAGAAAAAACAACAACATTACTTTGGGCGTAGTGTACGTTTTCTATAGCCATGAGTTAGATATATTTCACGGAAAAAATAACATAGATACCTGAATGGGTCTTATAAATTACGAAATAACCAACACAACTTTTCTACCAAATAATTGTGTATAATTAACATGTTGGTTTACAATTCTGTTAAGGAAGCTTCTTAAGTAAAAATAAAAATAAAAGAAGTCTCGATTTACATGCAAATGGTCTTCGGGTCACTTTTCGTCATTTGTATAGTATAGTAAGTGTTCATGTTATTGCAATACCAATAAAACGTAAACTGATTTTACCTACGGAACGTAAATAACACTGTTAATGAAACGTGTATTAGCATACCAATGGCACATATATCGCAATACCAAGGGCAAGTACATTACAATACCAATGACACGTATATCGCAATACCAAGGACATGTACATTACAATACCAATGACACTTATATCGCAATACCAAGGACATGTACATTACAATACCAATGGCACATATATCGCAATACCAAAGACATGTACATTACAATACCAATGGCACATATATCGCAATACCAAGGACATGTACATTACAATACCAATGACACGTATATCGCAATACCAAGGACATGTACATTACAATACCAATGACACGTATATCGCAATACCAAGGACATGTACATTACAATACCAATGACACGTATATCGCAATACCAAGGACATGTACATAACAATACCAATGGCACGTATATCGCAATACCAAGGACATGTACATTACAATACCAATGACACGTATATCGCAATACCAAAGACATGTACATTACAATACCAATGGCACGTATATCGCAATACCAAGTTACTTCCCGATATTAAAGAGCCTTGTTAACAAATGTTGGCATGTTTTTAAGTTTGCCATTACCGGTATATGCTTTCAATTGATAAATGTAATCATCGGAAATAATAATCTCCAAAATAACTCTAGAATCAAAATTAAATAAAAACTTGTTTATCCCCACCTGAACCTGGGCACGAAATACTGATCCTTGGAGTATAAGTCAAGCGCCGAATCCACTCGACCATCCATGCTATATCAATTGACAAGTATTTTAAACTTAATATAAGCAAACTATGCATGTTCACCAAATATAACGCTAACAGCAGAATTCCCCAAATTATTCAATCGGTTTGCGTTTGTTACGCTTTACAATTGTATCAGTTTCGAACCGTGAATTTTCGTATTCAAACATGTTTTTGCAATATGAGTCTTCGTTATTAGTGGTACTTAGCTCACAGATGTAAATTTGTAATTTACTTTTTGAATCCGCGACAAAAAGTGTGAAAATTCTCATTTTGACCAAGTGTGAACAATTCCGAATTGAGGAATTTTGTGTTAGCGAGCCCTTGACGAGTTTACTTACATATTTCTTGGACGAGTTTAACTCATCATGAAACGAAATGACAACGAGTGTCCGTTCTATGTATCATATGATTTCAAATTAGCAAAGGAAACTATTTTGTACCAAAACGTCATGATAAAACCGGCACATTCTTTACATTGTTTGAAATCATTTAAAGTTGCCATATTAATATCAGCAAGATAACTCTACGCGAATGATCACAGTAGACGATGAAAACGATAGGAAAGCTTTATTTAACATGTAGCATGTGATAAAAGGCTTTCCCTAACATATCCTGTGAACATACCATGTTACGTGTTTGACGTGTTAACTGAGTTTCATTTCATTATTTTTGCATAAACTTTTTGATGACATTGGTGATAATAAGTTTGTAATTACCTGTTTGTGCTCCTTTAAAGATGTATTTGTATTAAATTGTATTGCAGCATTTTCGACAAGTGTAATTATCAA
The DNA here is from genome assembly GCF_020536995.1 of Dreissena polymorpha. Classification (NCBI taxonomy): domain Eukaryota; kingdom Metazoa; phylum Mollusca; class Bivalvia; order Myida; family Dreissenidae; genus Dreissena; species Dreissena polymorpha. The sequence goes on from NC_068362.1 coordinate 31,119,055, forward strand.
CAAATTCACACTCACGTTATAAAGGACTTCTTACGCCATTTTTATTTTTGAAATACTTTCAAATGCAAATACGTTTCGGATCACAATGCTAAATAAAGAATAAGAAGTTTTACATACATAGCAGAAATCGGTCTATGTGAATTGTTTTCTTTGCAATGCAATTTACCAGTCCGTATATCGATATATCAACGCTGCACTCGCACGTGGCTTATAACATAAGATGACCTTGAGATCGTGATTGATGCGAGCAAGGTCAGAGAATTACTCATATTATACACTCTATTGATATGCCAATCCTTGAATTACTCAACTCATTACGTGCTCATCTACTATAAAAAGAGTTATTTGTCCCGCGTGTTAGACACAATCCGAGTAAACAACCTTAATACAAATTGTGCTGTAAGAAATGGGCGGGATTAAGATAGGGATCGCACCGATGAAAATGCTCGTTGAAGCAATTGAGAAATTGAATTCAGCATCTCATGTTGACAAATGTTACACGTCGCCAACGATTATATTCCTTACCGAATCATCGTACGGCTCAATAGATTCTTAGCTCACTAAATGTGTGATAAAAGTTTTCAACAGAAAATATATATACCATAAAAGTTCAGCTAAAACATTATCCCTCAAAATCAAGTGCAGAGCGCAGTAAGCGTGTTTATCTACACCGTGACACAGTAATTACAGAAATGCAACTTAAATCTCGTAAACAATTATCAATCCTCACCCAGTATATCTAGCACTTTTTTTCTTCCATTGTTGAATACGTTTTTAAATGCTTCGTTGTATGTTAATGAAACTTGTATGATAATATTTATCTTAATAATATATAGGTCGAGTTTAAATCCGGGTCATATGCGGCACAAAACTAGGCCGCAAGGTGAACTATTACAAAACGTTGTTACCACTATAGGATCAACTATTATGACTGCATTTATGTTTCTCTTGATAACTTTCCGAAACAAGGTCATCGAGTCAAATTTTAGAAAAAACTTGTTGAAATCCTATAAGTCACATGTATGGCTCAACGATGATGAAACTTAATTAAACAGTTTTATCTTTACAATCGCGTGTATGGATTTATCTACATGAAACACAGATAATCAGGTCAAGTCTTCGACAATGTATGTACCTTAAACTCATTTAAGCGCTGCATTGACCTCTTGTAATTGTTTCCGTTATAGATAGATAAGACTTTAAATCTACTCCGGTACACATCAACTGGTGAAAATAATACTTTGTTTCAAACATCAGTTTTACCATCAGCTGTGCACTGGTACTATATCGGTGGCAATAACAAAAATAACGAAACGCAACATTTAAAGGGGCCTTTTCACAGATTTTGGCATTTGTTAACTTATTCATTAAATGCTTTATATTGATAAATGTAAACATTGGATCGTAAAAGCTCCAGTAAAAAATCAAGAATAAAATTAAAAAAAGGAAAAGAACATTGCCCGGAGCAGGTTTCGAACCAGTGACCCCTGGAGTCCTGCAAGAGTCCTGAAGTAAAAACGCTTTAGCCTACTGAGCTATTCCGCCGAGTACACATACTAGACGTATTTTATACCTTATATAAGCAATCTTCGTAGTTTCACAAAATTTAACGACAAAAACAGAACCCTCCAAATTATTCAATCGTTTCGCGTTGCAACGCTTTATAATTTTTAGGTTTTAAAATCGTCAAAAGATGCATATAATGGCTATATTAGACCTTGGTAAATGTTCAGTATTACTGTTTCCTCACAAATATCATAACTAAAACGAAAATTTGCGAATCTGAAACAACTTTTTTCAATTTTGTCAATTTACCAAAGCGTGAAAAGATCTCTTTAAGAAAACGGTACAGTAAATTTAATATAGAATTATAGCTTGATGTTAACACGTCGATTAAGTTTGTTCTGATTAATTAAGGGCAGAAAATGAACTACTTTATGTTGAAAAGCGTGTGAACTGAGACTTATTGAGCGGCACATGAAACAATGGCCGCCGTTTTGAATCACATAATAACACTATTTTTTGAATGCCCATATGTAAGCAAGACGTTCAAGGTTTAATTCTTTAAGTACGTCGTTTGCCTCAGGAATCAACTTCATTTACTTGACAGCAAAGTGTTAACTTCGTACATGTATTTAGGCTCGTATCTGTGCGTAGGCAATGTAGGCACGTGCCTTCACATCTTTATGAAAAATCGAAAAAATAAAAACGCTCGAAAATGCAAAAAAATCTGAGGCTATGAGGGAGGGGGGTTGGGGGGTACCCCTAGAGTATTCAAACATCAAATAGTTTGGACAGTGAAGAAAGCAAGCGTAGCCTTTTTACTCTAGTGAAATGCACCCACATTAAGAATAGATAGCGCATTTTTAATGGTATGACGTCACCTCTCAAGTGTTTATGGTTTAAACCCATTCTATTCTAAAGACCGTCCAGATCGAGTGACTGAGAGTTTGCTGTGTATGTACATAGCATATTATTATTGATGGCATATTATTTTCACGTCAAAGATTTTTGTAATATATTTCAAATGTAATTTTGTAACTTTCCGATAATAATTACGTGGGTCATTTTACAGAGTTTTGTCTACCTGTAAATATAAATCACGACATGGTGATTTAACACGGAGGCACGTCTTTTAAATGGCGGATTAAGCACCGTTGAGGCCCATAGGCAGTGAAACTTTTGGAACCCTAGGCCCGTAATCGGCATATTGCCTACTAAAATGATTGTCACTTGGTATGGCAATGTCAAGCCTTAATTACTTAGGAACATAACATTGATGTACAAAATATTTGGTTTTGTTATATCATTCGAATAAGCTAAGAAAGTAAGTAAAATTTTGTGTTCGTCGTGTTCTCACGGAGCCCCTTACCGTCGCGGACCCAGTGGCAGTTACCTATACTCTGTCTAATTGGTAATCCGGGACTGTTGTTGACTGCTGTAATTTAAGTTTAAACCGTCATGTGTTCAATTCATTCACGTCCTGGTGATTATCCCCACGCTTTTTGAAAAAAAGGTGGGGATATTGTGGTTATCTCCGCCGTCCGTCCGTCCGTCCGTCTGTCCGTCCGTCCGTCTGTCTGTCCGTCCGTCCTGGCCACTATCTCCTCCTACACTAAAAGCACTAGAACCTTGAAACTTACACACATGGTAGCTATGAGCATATGTGCGACCCTGCACTATTTGGAATTTTGATCTGACCCCTGGGTCAAAAGTTATAGCGGTTGGGGTGGGGCCGCGTCAGAAATTATCACTCATTTTTTTAGGTTATTTTACATTTACTTCTTTATTTCTACACAGATTCACTTCAAATTGATACTGGACCTCTCTTATGACAATACGGTCAATCTCAACCATGCATGGCCCCATTCCCAACCCTGGGGCGCCCCGCCCACATAGGCCACACCCACAAAAAATTTCCATTTACTATAATTTTTTCATTTCTACACGGATTCACTTCAAATTGATACTGAACTTTTGTTATGACATTAGGGTCAATCTCAACTATGCATGGCCCCAATCCCAACCCTGGGGCGCCGCCCACATAGGCCACACCCACCAAAAAATTCCATTTACTATAATTTTTTCATTTCTACACGGATTCACTTCAAATTGATACTGAACTTCTCTTATGACATAAGGGTCAATCTCAACTATGCATGGCCCCATAACCAACCCTGGGGCCCCGCCCACATAGAACACACCCACCCAAAATTGCGTTTACTATAATTTCTTCATTTCAACACCGATTCACTTCAAATTGATATTGAACTTCTCTTATGACAATACAGTCAATCTCAACTATGCATGGCCCCATTACCAACCCTGGGGCGCCCCGCCCACATAGACCACACCCACCCAAAATTGCCTTTTACTATAATTTCTTCATTTCTACACCGATTCACTTCAAATTGATACTGAACCTCTCTTATGACAATACGGTCAATCTCAACTATGCATGGCCCCATTACCAACCCTGGGGCCCCGCCCACATAGACCACACCCACCCAAAATTGCCTTTTACTATTATTTCTTCTTTTCTACACCGATTCACTTCAAATTGATACTGAACTTCTCTTATGACAATACGGTCAATCTCAACTATGCATGACACAATTACCAACCCTGGGGCGCCCTGCCCACATATGTCAAACCCACCCAAAATTGCCTTTTACTATAACTTCTTCATTTCTACACCAATTCACTTCTAATTGATGATGAACTTCTCTTATGACAATACGGTCAATCTCAGCTATAAATGGCCCCATTACCAACCCTGGGGCACACCTAGGTCAAACATTCGGCGTGGGGATACGCGTCGGCCTCTGCCGCGCCTTTTCTAGTTTGAAATATTTTAAACAATGTTAAGTTATTACGTCGAAATAATTAATTACGCTCGATTGCTGATTGTCGCCCCATGTATCACTCCAAAATAACCGGGGTATTCTTAAGTATACTACAAAGTACCCGGGTTGCAGATCATGAATAAAACAAAATACTCCGGAGTATAGTCGGGTGTCTCTAAGCGTTTTTTTTCCGTACCTTGGGTACAGTGTAGTATACTTTTAAATAGTACATGAGACCACAACGACCAAATCAGCGTTAATTTTGTGTGGTATCCCTTGATCGAGCGTATGCTTTCGGTTTTACTAAATAAGATCAGTAAAATGGAAATATATATTAATTTGTTAGCTGTCCGTGTTTATGTTTTATTATAATCATACTCATACGTGTGCTACTTCGTGTTTGTTTGTTTATTCAATTAAGTTTCATTTACTTAAAAATTGCGTGTGTTTATGCGAGCACTATTTTCTATGTATATATTAAATAATTTAGACTTATATCCTGCTCATATATAACCCTAACCATATCCTGGAATATATAATGCAGATTTTGATGCCGAACGTATTTTTTTCTCAATTTACATAAAAACTAATTGATCAAAGCATTTCACATTTAAACGTCTCTTTCACTTAGAAAAATACTAGTATAAAACGTTACATGATCTCCACATTGTACATTTATTAACAATTTGTTTCAAATGCAAACCTTAGCCCGATATTATTCAACTTGATAATGGAACATGCAACTTATCCTAATGAAACGATAACACAGTCATAAGAAAGTGACCTTATTCCAACAACTCTGTTATACACTATACGATTTCAACTGCTAGCAATAGACATGTAGTGAAATAAGGTCACTTCCAACAGCCTTGCTGTTGGGCTAGCTCTTTAGCGACGTGGTTAAAGTGTCCGACTACCTCTCTGGAGGTCATGGGTTCAATCCCCGGCCTGAGCTCAGTATTTTCACATTAGACCGATCGCGAGACACTTGGGTAAAAACAAAACAGTTAGTGCAATGTAACCATATTTTTCGCTTTGCTTAATTTAGGTCAGAATACACTAAATAGTTTCCCTATATAATTCAATGTGAAAGCGACTACTTTAGGCCAAAATAAATGCAACATTTTGCACATAGAGAACCCCATAACCATACCTTTTCTTAAAGGCCATTCTAAGCGGAATAGATTTATGCAATAAAATAGATATGCCATGTTCATTATAGTGCGCATGCGTGGACGGAGGAAGTCGTGGTTCTTCACGGATTGTGCAAAATGCAAAATTTAACCATTTTTAATTATTTTGAAGCTTTTCCAAGTGCAGAATGAGCGTGTGATACACCAGAAACGCAAGTTTTAACAATAGATCAGACCCATTTATTATAAGAAGTGGTAATTTAAATAGAATGCCTTTATAAAACCTTCCAAAGCTGGCTCGCCACCCCTCGGTCACAGAGATGAAATCCAAGATGGCCGCCCCCATGACCACACCGAGGAACTCTTTTGGCCTAACTTATTACTAGTTTTGACTACAGTATTTGTGATAAACATCTTGCAATGCATTAAGTTGAAATACCATAAACAACCAAGCATAGCTATCTCGATAACCCTGAAATGTTCACGTATAAACCTGATAAATAAATTTGCAAATTTGAAACCCAAAGTGAGGAGAAATTCCATCGCTTTTCCAGTAAGTGTAGAAGATGTTAACAAAACTATGGTAGCATAAACCTGCCCTTTTGATTTGTGAGTTATGACTTTTGACTTGCGACTTGTGACTTTTGACTTCCGACTTGTGAATAACCTTTTTGACATAATTTGTTTTGACTGATTCTTTGAATAATATTTGTTTTTATAATTGATCAAAAAACGAAATAGCATTTTGTGTTTATTGTGTTCATTTATGTAATTCTAGTTATTTGTTCTAACAAAAAAATGTTTGATTTATTCCATGTGTGTTAGTGCCGGTACTTTTCAGTTCATACTTTGGTGCACATTGTTTTCAGTTTGTTTGAATGCGCTTTGTTGTTAACTTGTATTGTGCCATTTGCTGTGCCACGTTTAGTTAATATTTTTCTATAGTAAGATGTCTGCAACAGTAAACAGGAGGCATATTTCGTTAGATAATGTCTGTCCTATTTGTCTGCATTTTATCCTGACCAATCATGCACCAAACTGCTAACTTCAACACTTTGAAGTTTGTATGGCATTTACTTAAAATAAATGATAAAATTTGACCTCACTGTGACCTTGACCCAATCCGGACTTAACCTTGACTCAATTTAGACTTAAACTGGACCCAATTCAAGCTAAACCATGACTCAATCCAGACTTAACATTGACTTAACCAAATCCAGACTGAACCATTACCAGATCAAGACTTAACATTGACCCATTCCAAACTTAGCCTTGACCCAATCCAGACCTAACATTGAGCCTATCAAGGCTTAACCTTGTCCAATCCAGATTTAACCTCGACCCAATCCAGACTTAACGTTGACCCAAGCCAGACTTAACATTTACCCAATCCAGACTTTACATTGACCTGATTCAGATTTAACTTTGACCAAATGCAGACGTAACATTGACACGATCCAGACTATACATTTACCTGATCCAGACTTAACCTTGACCAAATGCAGACTTAACATTTACCCAATCCAGACTTAATATTGACCCAATCCAGACTTAACATTGAACCTATCCAGATTTAACATTTACCCAATCCAGATTTAACATTGACCCTATCCAGATTTAACATTTACCCAATCCAGACTTGACTTTGACCCAATGTAGACTTAACCATGAATCAGTTCAGACTTATCATTGACCCAATCCAAACTTAACCAGGACCAAATGTAGACTTGACATTGACCCAATCCAGATTTAAAATTGACCCGATTTTGAACCAGACCAAAAATTCAGACTTAACCATGACTCAATTGAGACTTAGCCTTGACCCAATCTAGTCAAATATTTGAGGCAAATAAGTTACTTCACTGCTGCCCAAGTCCAAATTTGAAATGTGTTTTAGGTTTGATCAGTGAGATTTAAAGTGTCATACATCTTGCTTTGTTTATGTGTTCCTTTTGGTTTCAAAAATAAATTTGAAATCTCTGAGGTCTTTTGCTCTGCATCAAGAACACGAAACACTTTTACATACATCTCATATAAGAAGTCGCGTCCAACTACTGCCCATGATGGTGCGTCAACATGACACAAACGATTGCACCACAATTTGACAATAGGCCTCTGGGACCTTAGCCTTAGAAAGAGGGACCTTGGTGTTGCATGCAATTCTTGCTAGGTTTTTGTAATATCCCATCATCAGTTACTCTGCAAAAAAAATGTTTTGGAAAAAAGGGCCTTTGTCCTCTTAGTGCAACATTGACCTTGAAGCGAGAAATCTGTGTGATGCTCAAGACACATCATCTGAGAGGTGAACATTTTTGCTATGTTATATGAAAATCATATCATTACTGATTTACTAATATTCGAGACACGATACACTACATTACAATTTGACCTTTGACCTCTAAGAGTGACATTGACCTCGGACCTTTAAACTTGTGAGTAAATGCACTTTCACGAGTTCTACCACGCCCATTTTTTCTTTTTTAAAGTCAAAAGGTCAAGGTCACTGTGACAACAAGGGCAAAGACTTAAAACAAGAATTTCATCAGTGTGCTTTGACTTAAAACTTTCATCTTTTCTAATAACGATTTTTTTCCTTAAAAATTCTGCTTTATTGTAACATGTACTATATTCCGTATTCTCCTACCATTGTTCGATAGTGCCCAAGTTTTAGGCACATTAAACAACGCCTTGAAAATGGGCGTACATTCATGCAATTTGTGTATTTTCAATACGCAAAAATCAAATAAATGTATCAAAGTCTTAATTGTCAATGAGATCAGCATGACTGAAATATTTATTGCGAATACATGTATACGCAACATGTATAAGTACGCTACTACTATAACGTTCAGCCATTTTATTGAATTTGAGACGATGACATTAACAAATGTTGTGTATATCAACATAAGAATAATATCATAATTTAACAGAAAAGAAAAAAATCACTGTCATTTTATATGACGATAGTCCGTATGAATTCCGTAGAAAAAGGCTGCCGCTGTTAATCTTCCTAGCATGTTCTCACAGGAGTATCGGTTTCTCCACTGGATGGCAGACCGTTGGGTGCAGGCAGTATCAGCGCCATGTGGCATTTGCAAACCCGGTTTCAGGAGTTGAGCCAATTCTTTAAAGTCTTTATTTTTGTTCTTCTGAATGGAGTACATTCGTTGAAGCAAATTACGTCTTTAATATCAACATTTGTGCCGAAATCTTGGCTATCGAATAGATCTGGTAAATGGAACATTACGTCAGGTTTTTGCAAAATTGAGCTCGTTATTCTTTTGGGTCTAATCGTTTGATTTTTCCAATTTTGAGCAATTCGATCAAGGTGTGTTTGAATTAGCAAAATTTTGAAATATTCAATAATAAGTTCAGATCTCTGATTCAAAGTTTTCTTTGGCAAATAAGTTGGTACAACACATATAACCACGTCAAAAAGCGCCAAAACTATTTATAGTATGAGCCCAATCTTCATTTCGATTGCCGTTAAGAGTCAATATCTGTAAAAATAAAACATAAAAATAATGTGAACAGTTAGGATAATGTATGAACATTACAACATGATTTCTGGTATTTTATGTTCTTGCATTGTGTCAATGAATATTTTAAATGAAATGTTGATGAATTTTGTGTGTTTCGAACTTGAACACGCGTGTCAAGGGTTTGCTTTGGATAATATATAACAGAATATATTTAGGACTGATAGTGCAGAAGGGTTGATGCTTATAGACACTCTCTTGAATATCTTACAGTTTGAATTAGCAAAATTTTGAAATATTCAATAATAAGTTCAGATCTCTGATTCAAAGTTTTCTTTGGCAAATAAGTTGGTACAACACATATAACCACGTCAAAAAGCGCCAAAACTATTTATAGTATGAGCCCAATCTTCATTTCGATTGCCGTTAAGAGTCAATATCTGTAAAAATAAAACATAAAAATAATGTGAACAGTTAGGATAATGTATGAACATTACAACATGATTTCTGGTATTTTATGTTCTTGCATTGTGTCAATGAATATTTTAAATGAAATGTTGATGAATTTTGTGTGTTTCGAACTTGAACACGCGTGTCAAGGGTTTGCTTTGGATAATATATAACAGAATATATTTAGGACTGATAGTGCAGAAGGGTTGATGCTTATAGACACTCTCTTGAATATCTTACAGGATATGTGTTAATTTCTTGACAAGTGAAAAACCAGCTAGCCCAAACCTAGCAGAGTTTAAAACCGGACTACCAACAAATCCTCCAATCACAAGTAAAATGTGTAAACCACTCAGTCATTTTGCTACCCAGATCTTTGTTTTTGGGCGACGCTGTTCGCAACATAATTAATGGGAATATATATTGAAAAATCCATCGATCCTCAAATGTATCAAGTGGTATATAAATATAGCGAATAATGACAGCTTTCACAATCGTCATTGAAATAATAAATGTTGAGAGAATCTGCACGTGAGAGGGCTTTGTATAACACTTACATTTTGAATAAGACATCACAGTCGACAATACGAGATGCTCATCAGCCTTCCAGTCGCAGCTAACTAAGATAATAAGAATATGCTTTAAGAAGAGACTATGTTAGAAAGTACCTTAAGTTAATAATAAAACTGTTTTAGAATATAAAGCGTTTTTGTCTGCCATATTTCATTAAAAAAACTCTCCGAATTATGTCACAAGTAACAAGTCGAAAGTAAAAAGTCGAAAGTCAAAAGTCACAAGTCGAAAGTCATAACTCACAACTCAAAAGGGCAGGTGAATGCTTCCATACAAAACAACCCTACTTGTGTTACTTCTGATTATAGCAGGAGACATTGAAGTTAATCCTGGCCCTTGTCGGTCACAATCAAGACCTAGAAATGAATCAATTTGTCCATGCGGTATATGTCAACAACCAGTTACCTGGTCCCACTTTGGTGTATGTTGTGATGAATGTAATGTTTGGCACCACAAGTCATGTGAAGACATAGATTCAAAAGATATAGAACAACTTAACAGAACCTCAGTCGTGTGGTATTGTTGTATATGTGAAAGTGTAAACATAGACAGCTTTACTTTTAATTGCTATGAACTACATACAATGTACATGTTTTTCCCCTTGTCGGGTACTACATCAACGTTAGATTCTCTAAACTCTTCAACACCGTTTAGCCCGTTACATACAATATAAAGAAGTGAAACTCCAGCTGCTGGAGCAGTATTGAATTTTTATTAAAAACAATTATACAAGAAACACAAGCAGCCCCCGAAACAGAGACAGTTCACGTAAATCATCGGCGAAATCAGTGTCAACGGACATATCTCGTATAAACAGTAAATCTAGTGTTGGAAATGACTTCTTGCCCAGGAAAACTAACCTCAGACTTTTGAATGGGAATTGTTGCAGCATACGCGAGCACAAACAAGAATTAACGGCAGCCTTAGACTATGTAAAACCTGATATTATTTGCGGCACGGAGTCGTGTTTAAAAGGTGTTAGACCTGGCAAACCGATCGAAAGTAACGCTATCAAGAACTGCGAGATTTTTTCAGATAATTACATTTTTCATAGTAATGATAGAGCGTCACGCGGTGGCGGAGTGTTTACTGGTGTAAGCAAGAGCCTCGTTAAAATTAAACAACCTCATTTAGTCACCAACAGTGAAATTGTTTGGACAAAGGTGAAACTTAAAAATGAGAAGGACTTATACCTAGCCTCCTTTTACATGCCACATCGAAATATTAATGATTTAAATAACTTAGACCAATCTCTGAAAAAACTTTCCGAATGTAAGAAGAGTAAACATATTATCCTCTCTGGAGACTTCAACTGCCCGGATATTGATTGGGAAAATTTGAATGTAAATGCAAATGCACAGGATAAAAACGTACAACAAGCATTAATTGATCTATCCATAGAGCACGGCCTAACGCAAGTACACCCCCAGCCGACACGTGAAGGAAACACATTAGACTTAGTTTTCACAAACAATCCCTCACTTGTAAAATCCTCAATCAGCATACCAGGCATAAGCGACCACGCAATGGTAGTAACAGACTCGGATGTTAAACCGATTTATAACATTCAGAAACCAAGAAAAGTGTATTTATTTTCAAAAGCACACTGGGAAAACATCTTCTCGTTGTGTGAAAACTTGTCTAGTGACATAGTTAAAATGGCGGATCTAACACCTGACATCCAGTCAATGTGGAATAAATTCAAAAATGACCTAAACACCATCATTGAGAAAAATGTTCCATCTAAAACTTTTAAGAAGAAAAACAAAGTACCGTGGTTTAATAGATCGTTAAAGAGGATGACTAAACGTAAAGCAAGGCTCTATAGAGAATTCAAACAATACCAAAGACTTTGTAAAAAGGAATTCAAAAAGGCAGAAATATCCTATGTAAATGAGACTTTACAAAATGGCTCTAAAGAAAACAACTGTAAACCTTTCTGGAGATACATTAAATCCAAAAAACAAGATAACATTGGTGTAGCACCACTTACGTCAAAAGGAAACTTGTTCAGTGAAGGAAAAGATAAAGCACAATTTATCTTGGATCAATTCAGTTCCGTTCTCACAAGGAGAGACAAACGTGTATTAACGCCATCAGAAAAACAGTATAAATCCGAGTTACCTCCCTTAAACATAACAACACCCGGAATAGAGAAATTATTAACATCACTGAAAGACGCAAAAGCAGTCGGTCCAGACAATATTCCAAATATAATACATGTATTGAAAACCTGTGCTAAACAACTTGCACCTGGAATACGCCAAATCTTCCAAACATCAGTAGACAGTGGCGAACTAACATACGACTGGGTTAATGCTAATGTCACACCGGTATTCAAATCAGGGGGCGTTCACCTCGCCGAAAACTACAGGCCAGTATCATTAAAATCCGTACTGTGTACAAATCTTGAACATATCATTTGTAAGCACTTACTGAACCATCTTGAGAGAAATAATATTCTTACAAACCTGAATCACGGATTTCGATCAGGATTCTCGTGCGAAACTCAACTACTAGTAACTATGAATGACTTATTATCTTTCTACGATGAAGGCATACAAACAGACGTCATTATACTAGATTTTTCCAAGGCTTTTGATACCGTGCCACACGACGAACTTTTATACAAGCTGGAATGCTTTGGCATAACCGGAACAATCCATACATGGCTCAAAACTTCTCTCACAAAACGATTTATGCAAGTTGTAGTGGACGGCGAAGTCTCCCAGAATTCCACAGTGGACTCCGGTGTCCCTCAAGCCACGGTACTCGGACCCCTTATGTTTTTATGTTACATAAACGACCTGCCACTTTCAGTCAAATCACAAGTGCGCCTTTTTGCGGACGATTGCCTGTTATATCGGAAAATAAAAACTCAGACAGACTTTGACATCCTTCAGAATGACTTGAAAGAACTTGAAAAATGGGTTGATAAATTGGGCATGCGTTTTAACGCGAAGAAATGTTACGTAATGTCAATAAAAACATGACTCCACACTTGGATTCCCTATGTTACCATATTCTCAAACAAGTTCCCGATAATCCATACTTGGGACTAACCTTATCTGAAGATCTCACTTGGTAAACTCACATAAGTAAATTGACAAAGAAAGCGAACTCGACAATGGCTCTACTGCGTAGAAACTTAAGGAACTGCCCTATAGATTGTAGGAAAACAGCGTATCTTGCGCTAGTAAGATCCTGTCTGGACTACGGCTCTTCAATTTGGGATCCTTACTTAACTCGTGACATTGATAAAATTGAACAAGCTTGTGCAGAAACAAGCTACCCGTTTCATAACTGGAGACTACAAATCAAGAACGACAGGCAGCGTTACCAACATGTTAAAGCAACTAGAATTACCACCCCTACAACAACGGCGTAAAATCAACCGTCTAGTGATGCTCTACAAAGTGGCCGAGGGGCTGGTGCCAGATATACCAGCAACCGATTACTTGAAACCAGCAAGGGTTAAAAGGCAAATTAAGGCAAAACAATATAGTGACTGTGTTACATCAAATATATTAGATAAACAAGTGATAAATAACGATAGAGGCTTTGTGGTGAAAAACTCAAACAGTAATCAATACAAAAACTCATTCTTCGTGAAAACCATCATAGAGTGGAACCACCTGGACAGTAGAGTGGTCAACGCAGAGACAGTTGAGGGCTTTAAGTCTGCCCTTCATTTCGACTAGGCGCAATCCCCGGTGTACTACACTTGTAACTGGCCCTTCACCGTACCAAGCAGAAGCAGAAGTTCAATGCAAGAAAGAACTTGACACAAATCAAAACCGGCTGATTTTGCAACTTTTTTTTCGGCCGTTTCTTAGTGGAATGTAACCTTTTTCAGTGCGATGGTTTACTATAGTCTTCAAGTTTATCATATTTCAGGGATTCAGTAGTGAACACCTATTCATGCCCTACCATTATCTCCGAAAGATAACACCTGAATAATAGATAAAAGTGTAAAACATGCCTTCCTGTCAACTATGGTATTTGTTTAGAGAGTACCTTCATGAAACGGTTATTTAGTGTACTGTAACCTTAAAATGTCATTTCACAACTTCCGCCCAAGACAGTATGGAAGTATGGAAGCACATTTTTGTTTTGATGATTTCTCCACAAAAGACACGCGATTTGATGTCGGCTGTGAAAGGTATCATGTTTTAACCATGTATTAGATTGATTCGAGTTTACAGAAAGACGTGTTATATAATTTTTAAAGTTGTTTGGGCACGTACTAAAAGGCGGATGAAAGAGCGGATGATATAGCGTATATAGTAAAGAGCGGATGATATAGACAAAGAAGGATTATCGGAAAGAGCGGATGATATGAACAAAGAAGGAAACAGCGGATGATATAGGGTATATAGTAAAGAGCGGATGATATAGACAAAGAAGGATTATCGGAAAGAGCGGATGATATGAACATAGAAGGAAACAGCGGATGATATATACAAAGAAGGAATCTGCGGATGATATATACAAAGAAGGGATTTGCTGATATATAAATAATTATTAAATCTGCGGACATTATGAATCAGCGGATAATATATACAAATAAGGAAAAGAAAAACATTATTATATTAAAATGAATAGAGTTTATGAAAAGAAAAAACATTATTATATTAAAATAAATAGAGTTTATGAATAACATTTTTATGGCACAACTTGAACAAATTACAACTTAAATAGACACAATATTATTATTAGAATATGAAAATGTATAAACGCCACTTTATATAAAAAAAATAATTAAGAATTTCTTTAAACTTAAAATAATTAATAAATCTGAGGATAATATATACAAAGAACGAAATTGCCAAAAAATCTGAAAAGAGCGGATAATATAGACAAAGAAGGATTATCGGAAAGAGCGGATGATATGAACAAAGAAGGAAACAGCGGATGATATATACAAAGAAGGAATCTGCGGATGATATATACAAAGAAGGGATTTGCTGATATATAAATAATTATTAAATCTGCGGACATTATGAATCAGCGGATAATATATACAAATAAGGAAAAGAAAAACATTATTATATTAAAATGAATAGAGTTTATGAAGAGAAAAACATTATTATATTAAAATAAATAGAGTTTATGAATAACATTTTTATGGCACAACTCGAACAAATTACAACTTAAATAGACACAATATTATTATTAGAATATGAAAATGTATAAACGCCACTTTATCTAAAAAAAATAATTAAGAATTTCTTTAAACTTAAAATAATTAATAAATCTGCGGATAATATATACAAAGAACGAAAATGCCAAAAAATCTGAAAAGAGCGGATAATATAGACAAAGAAGGATTATCGTAAAGAGCGGATGATATGAACAAAGAAGGAAACAGCGGATGATATATACAAATGATATGAACAAATAAGGAAACTGCGGACATAATAAACAAAGACGGCAATATACCATAGAACACTGAATGGTGTGACTGGCTAACACGAATTAGTATTTAAAATATGTTTGGCTATGATGTTGTTTGTATTACTTTACCACTACCAGGAAGCAGTCTTCAAAACTAACTTTTTGTCTTCATAGCCAATTAGTCCAACTTGTTGACGCTCTCAAATAATAAGCTACTTTTTATATAGGTAATATTTGGAGCGTCCAACGGCTGAACCATTCGATTTGTGTTGGAATTTTTTCCTTCTTTGTCTATATTTTTGCGCAAGGATTTTGTGCGCAACATTCAAGCCACAGGTGAAGGGCGCGTGGCCAAGTCACTTTAACACTATCAATTTGTCATAAAACAACATTTTGTATCATATTGACCAAAAAAACAAAACAAAAAAATTCTGATATGTTATATATGAACAAGTGAACAAGGTAGGTATCTCTTGACACAGTTGTGGTCATTTTTCGTCACGAGGCAACCTTTCCCAACAAAATGGTACATAGTTTACGAAAATCGACCGCCATTTAGGCAAAAAATCGCATAGAATGTTGATGAAGGTGATTTTCCAGAGTCAAGAGATACCTACCTTGTTCATATATAACATATCAGAATTTTTTTTTTTTTTTTTTTTTTGTCAATATGACAAATTGATAGTGTTAAAGTGACTTGGCCACGCGCCCTTCACCTGTGATTCAAGCCCCAATATAAGACACTTAATATCAACGGATTGCAATAATACTTACATACCTGTGTAGATAATTCATTTCTCGATAATGTTCTGTAAAAATTATGTAATGACACTTTGAATTTTGCACGCCTGAGCAATTTAAATCCAACCACTATTCAATTTTTCAATATCTCTCGATTCGCTTGCTGTGTAGATATAAATCGATAACACGACCTCGATGTAAAGCATCTGGTTTAAAGTGGAAGAATAAACAGCGTAAAATACAGTTTGCGTTCGTCTGTTGTGGTGCAGCGCGCAGGTTTTTTTTTCCTTCTTTGTGACCCGCCGAAAATCAGCCCTTTCCCCTTCGATTTTTTGTTCCCCTTAGCTGGTAAATTTTCCCCTAGATTTCATTTTCCCCTCAAAATTTTTTTATTATTTTTTTTTTTTTTTTAAACCTTTAAATATATAAGTTAACCTGATCCAGTGTACAAAATAGAAAAATATTGCATAATTGAATTTTCTGTTTCCTTGAATTTGTTTTAAAAACAGTAAAATATGCTTAATTGAATATTTAAGACTTTCCTTATTTTTCCCCAAAATCCGGGGTTTCGTGTGATTTTTCCTCCAAAATCCAGCGTTTCGCGCGATTATTTCCCCCTAAAAAAGGCCAGGCCCTTTCCCCCAAATCAGATAAAAAAACCTGGCGCTTTACATAGTAAACCGATGTTATACTTTTCTGGATTAATTTAGCATTGTTTTATTTCTAAATTGACAATTAAAAAGTTCTGAAATAAATAACATCTTTTATTTTTATACTGTACATAAATAAGATTGATACAGATCGTACAGTATACCGTCCTATGTAACGTAGAATGTAAGTACATAAAACAACACAGACAGAGGTGCGAAAAAGACATGCATAAGCACTCACTGAAACTTAGAGCAGTGAATAGAAACTGCACCATATCTGTTTTGAACATATGCTTATTAAATCTACAAAGATTAGCATACTAGATCTAGTTAGGTAAAAGTCGGTGTTAAAAGCTCATGATAAATAATATAACGCGTACACGTTACACCGTAATGCCTTCTTCTGATTGGTTCATATTTAAATCAGTTTCATGACATGGCTACAGGTCAGTGATTGTTTTGCAGATTTAAGCAGAAGTTTAACTGAAGAATTTATGCCTTTCTAACTTCGAATCGACGATATTTGATGTAAAAATGGACTTCTGAATTAAAACTGAATGAGTTGGTAATGTTATTTTGCAATTTTTACGCAAATTGATGAAAATTTAAACTTTCTGGTTTCCACCACAAAAAAGGTCCTTCAACGATGAGACGTTCCAAAGAATTTAGCCCATATAAAAAGTATCTCTTAATTCTTTGCGCGTCTTATAAATGAGATTACATAGCCAATGTGGCTATGAAACTTTAAAAATGTCATTGCCAGTCAGAGCAGATGTTTCATCGCCAGATATTGTGTAAAGTTTAATTCTAGGCCCTGGGTTTCTCACCTTAGTTACTTAGAAACTAACATTTTGTGATGTATGTTTCATTACTGTAGTTTTTATCTCAGTTTTTACTCTTTATGACAGACTAAAATGTAATGTTGTCTTAGACAATATCAGGGTTCGACATTAACTTTTTTTACAGCAAGACCATCGGACCAGCTCCTCTTAAAATGTACTAGCCCGAATCTGATGTCTACTAGACCATAAATGACATAGCAAATAAACACAATTGTGTCGTGTAACTGTTTAATAAGGTTTTATCAGAAAATAATTAGTGAGCACAAGAAAGTTATTTTGATGCACAGAGATAAAAACGGGGGTGGCGAAATCAAATGTCCGAGTTGCCCGAGTCGTACATTTGCTTGTCTGGGCAACTGATTTTTTTCAATTAAGTTGTCCGTGGACAACAAGTTTTTTTAAAGTCAGGTCCAGGTATACAAAAATATACATTGTATTAAAGCCGTAATTAATTTTACAACCGGATGTTGACATGCGATTACATTGTCAGTGCTATTTGCGGAGCAATCAAGCTAAAATACGGGCACTCTCCTGCGCAGTGATCCCTTATTCTATAAGAGACCGGAAGCATGCCGCATTTTCAACATTCGGCCCGACTGTTAGACAGTGTACAGACTGGTTTCTTTATTTTTACAATCAGACGGAAATAAAAAGTATCAAACTAAGATAACAAAACACGGTCTACCTTGTTATTTAAGACGACTTTAATGGTAAAGATGGAACATTTTTTTTTTTTAATCTTCAACAGCGGAGCAGAAACCCGAAGCTTTGAGCAGTCCACCTCCCAAAAAAATTAAGAAAGATTATGATTAAAAATATAATCTAAGTAAACGCACAAGAACTTTTCAAGAAACTTGGCTAACAGATTTTCAATTGTTACCAGTTGATGATAATCGAATTGCTACCAGTAGCGGTGCAGAGCCTCAGTCTGATGAGGTCCAAATATTGGACTAGTTTAATTTGTAAAGATTACGATGTACTTATGTTCAACACATGTTTTAATAACACTAGCTTTGCAAGATTAAAAATTTGAGAAAGTCTTTATATTGTTTATAATATACTGCTACAATGAATGTACCATAAACAAAACAACAACAACTATAAACAAAACAAGCAAATCATACTCATTTTGCTATATTCCAAATTATTTTACATCAATATATGCGTTTATAATTTATATAAACATTTACGGACAAGTGAAGTTCAGCAACGGACAAGTTAAATTTCCTAAATGGCTGTCCGTGGACAAGTATAGTTTTTTTAGATTTCGCCACCCCTGAAAAAAACAAACAAACTATTTAACAACATAAATTGTTATAATTTCACTGTTTATCACCAGTTAAACAAATGATGTCTGTACAGCAGGTGACATTTATTCAACGTCATCAAATTCTGGCCTCCTTGACCGCTGTGCCCCATGCTACCACAGCTCCAACGCCCTTTTTCCATCATAATCTGTGTCAGTTTTACCGTCGGATTCTTCTTTATTAACTTATTTGTCGGACGAAAATCCAATCTTGAACAAAGCCATTCTTTAAATTACATTCTCTCGTCTGCTACGCCAAAATGTTTACATTGATGATACCAATTGTCAATAGAAGTCGTAAAAACATGATGTAAAGTTATACGACACTGCAGAAAATCATTAATATTCATGACAACTTGACCAATGGAAACAAGCAATTTCTGCGGGAAGCTCTCCTTCGCGCCTAAAAATAGCAATGAATCATGTCAATGCTCCGCGTTTATTTATATACGCTAGTTTTGTTCTGATGTAAATAACGGATACGAGTTATTTTACACATTAAGAGAAAAAGGTTTTCGGTAAGTTGTAGTTATATGAATCAGTATAGATTTTTTATGTACGACCAGTTGGACAAGCTAGTCCCCAGTTTTACTAGCCCGACCACCGATCTTACTAGACAATGTCTGTTGGACGTGCCTTAGTGTCGAACCCTGAATATTATAACAAAATACCGTGTTTACTAGAAAATGTATTTACAAAACAAAACATGTAAAAGTGAGGCAAATTTTGACCCAGATGCATGCTCTTATCAAACTTAGTATAGTACCAGCATTCAATGTCGCAAACTAAACATTAAACCCCCAACCTTTAGAGATTTTTATTTACAATATAAGTCTATATATATATCATTTGACTTCTGGAGCGTGGCAAGTTTTGGCACATGTGGCATGATTCAATCTAAGCAGAAGAGCACTTAAAGATGATATATGCTGAATGGCAAAACTCTGAGCACTTTAAGATGATGTATGCTGGAAAAAAACTGAGCCTTGCAGTTTCAGAGATTTTCACTATACAAATTGGGTAGTAAACTTCAATAAGATGTTTCATATTAATATTAAAATCCTGACCCTTGTGATTTCAGATAAAAAGATGTTCTAAGTTATTTACTACATAAGTCAATATAAATCTTCTGACCCCAGGGCATGGCCATTTGTGTCCAAATTAGAGGCATACTTTGAACAAACTTCTTTTGCATCCGAAAGATTTGAAACACATTTTAAGAAGGTCAACCAAGGTTTCTTACAATATGTCAACGGTTTAAGAAAGAGATTTCAAAAGTTAATGCACACATCTCACGCACTGACGGACAACAGACATCACGGTATTCTTAAACTCCCCCAGGTTAACTCCCCTTAAGCATTATTTGCTCAGGAGAAATAAACTTAACTTCTAAACTAATGTATATGGTAGTGAATGTCAGAAAATAGTTAAGCAGCAAGTAGCAAGCATCCAACTGATTCTTACATTTTCCAATATAAACTGTATGAAAATGGCGTGAAGAAACATGTACTTACAATTATATTCGCTGATTTCCTAATAATATGCCCAATGATAATAGACCCTTTTCATAATAAGCTAAAAGCGCGAAGTCACGTGACTCGCAAAATTCAAGGACGAGTAAAAAGTATTCCATTTCATAAACAGTTATTCTGGTAGTATATGCAAATGTGAAGTCTATGGTTCAACTCAAATTTAAAATAGTATAAATTACTTTTTAATAAACAACTTGACTTTCAGACATTTTAAAATTCATTTTGTACAGCAAGACACAAGTTACCAGTAGAAAACAACTAATATTATGATACATTATGGTCAAGATGTTAACCATCAGTGTTCTAGTTTCTCATGTTAATTTTGTCACACAATTAGAACTTCAAAGCTTAGTCTTGCACAAACATCCTGACTGGAATTTATAATTCAGTCAAGTTTATATGCTGCCACCAGCCCATAAATTGGACAAATTCTCTTGTAACTCATTTAACTAGCAAAGCTAGTAGAAATTAAATAAAGTCATTTGTTTCTACTACTAAAGTTTATTTACATTGCATACACACTTTATTTCAGCATTTCCAACAAAAGTCAAACATTAAACATTTAAAATATATACATCACGTCAGAAATATGTTAAGTTAAGATTCATTCCAAAACACCCCTCTTCAATGTAACGTAAGGTTATACTAAACCCCCTACCTGAACCCTCAGGTTAAACTGATGAACAGTTATGTCACGATTCTTAAACTTAAAGAGTACCTAAAAGTCTACTTAATCATGGACCTGATTATTCAATACACCAACTGTGTGTCAGATCCCCATTGATAAGCAATTATCCAGAACTGACCTGATAATGAGAGTTGTAAAATACGGTGTACCCAAGTGAAATTTACATAATACATTTTAATCTACCTGAAGGAATACATAAGATATTGTATTCTACCTGAAGAACTATCACCTTAGATACCTGCACATATTTTATGTGGTAAAATATTGATACCAGTATAGGCCCCAAATTAATTACTAATACCTCAAAAAGTGAAGATAATCATTATTGCTATAAAAACATTTAAGATGCAAAATAGTAAAAGAATCACTAATAAAGAAGCAAATTTATGATTTTAAAATAACTGTTACAATTTTATCCCCCCAACCAAGGTGGAAGGATATAGTTTTGTCGTCTGTCCATCCGTCTGCCATTCCCTCTTTCCATGTGTCACAAACCTTTAAGGTATGGCGATGGGTATCAATTCATTGCATTTACTTGTTATTCCCCGCCAATGTTCGTCCATCCATCAGTCCGTCCGTCAGCCTGTCAAACACTTTTTAGCTCATCTATTTTTTGAAAAAAAATTATGAGCTATTGTCATCACCTTGGCGTCGGCGTCGGCGTTGGCGTTGGCGTCGGCGTCCGGTTAAGTTTTGCGTTTAGGTCCACTTTTCTCAGAAAGTATCAATGCTATTGCATTCAAACTTGGTACACTTACTTACTATCATGAGGGGACTGGGCAGGCAAAGTTAGATAACTCTGGCGTGCATTTTGACAGAATTATGTGCCCTTTTTATACTTAAAAAATTGATAATTTTGGTTAAGTTTTGCGTTTAGTTCCACTTTTCTCAGTAAGTATCAATGCTATTGCATTCAAACTTGGTACACTTACTGACTATCATGAGGGGACTGGGCAGGCAAAGTTAGATAACTCTGGCGTGCATTTTGACAGAATTATGTGCCCTTTTTATACTTAAAAAATTGAAAATTTTGGTTAAGTTTTGCGTTTAGGTCCACTTTTCTCAGTAAGTATCAATGCTATTGCATTCAAACTTGGTACACTTACTTACTATCATGAGGGGACTGGGCAGGCAAAGTTAGATAACTCTGGCATGCATTTTGACAGAATTATGTGCCCTTTTTATACTTAGAAAATTGACAATTTTGGTTAAGTTTTGTGTTTAGGTCCATTTTATTCCTTAAGCATCAAAGCTATTGCTTTCATACTTGCAACACTTACTAACTATCATAAGGGGACTGTGCAGGCAAAGTAATGTAACTCTGACTGGCATTTTGACAGAATTATGTGCCCTTTTTATACTTAGAAAATTGAAAATTTGATTAAGTTTTGTGTTTAGGTCCACTTTATTCCTACAGTATCAAAGCTATTGCTTTCATACTTGCAAGATTTATGAACTATCATAAGGGGACCGTGCAGGCAAAGTTATGTAACTCTGACTGGCATTTGGACGGAATTATGGGCCCTTTATACTTAGAAAATTGAAAATTTGGTTAAGATTTATGTTTTGGTCCACTTTACCCCTAAAGTATCATAGATATTGCTTTCATACTTGGAACACTCGCAAACTATCATAAGGGTACAGTAAAAGGACAAGTTGCATAACTCTGGTTGTAATTGTTACGGAATTATGGCCCTTTTTTGACTTAGTAACTTTTAATATATGGTTAAATTTTGTGTTTCGATCCACTTTACTTCTTAAGTATCAAGGCTATTGCTTTCAAACTTCAAATACTTACATGCTATCATGAGGTTACTGTACCTGGCAACTTGAATTTTACTTTGACCTTTGAATGACCTTGACTCTCAAGGTCAAATTATTAAATTTTGCTAAAATTGCCATAACTTCTTTATTTATAATTAGATTTGATTGATACTTTGATGAAACTACTCTTACCTGACATACCACAATAGACTCCACCCAAACCATCCCCCGTGCCCTCCCCCCCCTCCCCCCTCCCCCCCCCCTATTTTTTTTTTTTTTTTTTTTTTTAAGATCATCTCACAAATGACCACCACACCCTCACACTATAACCCCCCCCCCCCACCCCCCCACCCCACCCACCCCCCAATTTTTTTTTTTTTTTTTTTTTTTTTTTTTTTTTAAGATCATCTCACAAATTACCACCACACCCTCACACTATACCCCCCCCATTTTTTTTTAAAACGGTTATGTTTGAAATACCGTCCAACCATCGCACCCAAAACCCCCCCCCTCCCCCCCCATCGCCCCCCAACCCCCCCCCCCCCTCTCCCCCCCGATTTTTTTTTTTCTTTTTTTTCGCTTTTTTGGAAGATAATGTAATAAATGTCCACAACCCCACACTATACACCCCTCTTCACTCCACTCCTCCCT
Source organism: Dreissena polymorpha (assembly GCF_020536995.1). NCBI lineage: Eukaryota > Metazoa > Mollusca > Bivalvia > Myida > Dreissenidae > Dreissena > Dreissena polymorpha. The sequence goes on from NC_068362.1 coordinate 31,142,607, forward strand.
CCTTTGTGATTGAAAATGAGAGTCCCTTCACCTTTAAAAAGAAAATAGATGAGCGGTCTGCACCCGCAAGGCGGTGCTCTTGTATAGTTATGAGATTTAACATGTATTCGTTTGTGTCCCATACCGGTGAAACCGCAGGCGACTTATTGTTTGCGCTCTGTCTGTCTATTTGTCTGTCCGTCACACTTTTCTGGATCCTGTGATAACTTTAAAAGTTCTTCATATTTTTTCATGAAACTTGAAACATGGATAGATGGCAATATGGAGATTATGCATGTCATTTCATTTTGTTCCTACGTCAAGAATTTTGGTTGCGATGGCAACATATATATATATTTTTTAAATATTATTTTTACTGACGATGGTGAAGTTTCACCGGCAGGGGACAATATTGCTTGGCAATCTCTTGTTATTTTTGGCTTGTCATGTTTGTGTAACCAAGAGCTTATATTCGAAAACTTGCATAGAATTACAGTTAAAACAATAGCTGTTTACACAGTAAACTGTTGTAGACAGAGAATGAGATACAAATGTAGGATCATATCCATCGGATATCAGCTGTTTATTGCTTCCAAAAAAAACCACATCCCTACTGACAGCATACGATCCTTTAACGAAAAAAGTATCCGATAGTTCTGCATGAAAACCTAAACCAAATCCAGTGAAACACTAACAGCAATTCTCTATTTCATGATTTTTTATTTGAACTTCACTCTGGAAACACGTGATTAAATGCATGTACATAAAGTGTTTTCCCAGATTAGCCTGTGCAGTCCACACAGGCTAATCAGGGACAGCACTTTCTGCATAAATTGGATTTTTTGCTAAGAAGATACACTCTTTACAAGAAAAAGTCCATTAAAGCTGAAAGTGTTGTCCCTGATTATGGGGTGCTGACTGTGCAGTCTAATGAGGGAAAAAACTGTACGCACATGCATTAAACCCCATTTTACCATGATGTATATATTTTCCAATTCAGATGCATGCACTGAAAGACAGGGAGGCCAAATTGAATCGGGAGTTGAGTCGACTCAGGGAACATCTCTTACAGGTATATCTTCTAATAAGTGGCTTTCTGTGAAAACTGGGCGTAATGCATGTTTGTAAAGTTTCTACCAAGATTAGCCTGTGCAGTCTTATCAGGGACGACACTTTTTGCTTTATGCTATTTTTCTAGGCAAAAATCCAATTAAGGTGGAACATGTTGTCCCTGATTAGCCTGTGCAGTTAGCACAGGCTAATTAGGGAGGACATGAAGCCAAGCTTTTTCAGAACAAGGCTCTAATAGGCCTTCTGTTTGACCTAGTATGTAACAGATATAGTATACACTGTGATTACATGTGGTCCCATGTCTATAAACTGTTGTAAGATAAGTCTAATAATAAACTTTCTACCATAAATTTCATTGTTTATATGTACCCAGCATTGTGTTTGTCAATATTTGAAGTGTCAGATATTTTTTGTATTCTCTTGTCCAGAATAATGTCATGGATATTAGCAGTTTGACCAATGCAGCCTAATTCTTATGTTATACCTTGACACAAATAAAATGTTACAAGCCCTCATATATGTATTGGAGAAAACTAGCACCAGTGCAGGGCCTGTTGAGAGAAACATATTGTCTACACTTTGTCCGTTCACCTTAATTCTAATTCTACTCATTCAGTTTGTCTGTGGGTTGAATCCATTCCCCAAAATATTACTGTATCCTGGCCTTACTGTTCATTTGTTATTTCTTTCATAAAACTAATGAATCCTGGCATTCATTAAACCCTAACAAAAGAATACTTAAACATTTCACTCCAATGAAATGTCAGTACGATATATCATTTCTATGTCATGCACATGTGGGATAATACTTTCAAATAACCCTTTAATACTCATAGGCCTTTGTAGTCCCTTAGAAAAGGAAATTAGATTTAAGACTTCTTTCTAGATTCAAGTTTTAAAGGCTTCATTTCCAACTTTAAGATTCTGATGAGCAGCAGACAGCATGAAACTTGAACAGACTTCTATTTACTGGTTTTATTAGCTCAACTGTTTAAGGAGAAAACCCGAGGTATTGTCATAGCCAGCTCATTGTGTCCGTCCGCTGTCCACGTTGTGCTAAAACCTTAACAGTTTGTTAACCTTTTAAACATTAGCTCTAAAATCAAAGTGCTTCCACCTACAACTTTGAAACTTCATATGTAGCTGCACCTTGATGAGTTCTACACGCCAAATCCATTTTTGGGTCAGGCTTTGGGATTTTTTATTCAAAAATGCACCCGCAGTCGAGCCTTAGCATCCGTTATGCGGGGCTCTTGTGCTAGTTTCATGCAGCCATTATCACTTTTCCTCTGAGCAGGAAAGGTTTAAACAAAGCAGTATTATATTGTATGAAGCCATGAAATTGCTTTTCAGATTGAAGATGGTTACACGAAGGAGGCATTGGCTGCAGAATGTCGTGAGAAGGAACTGAGGACAAGGCTTGCCAAGGCGGAGGAGCGGGCCCTTACATCTTCCTCTGCTGTTGAGACGGCTAAGTATGTATGATATATAGTTGCAAGTTTTTTATACAACTTTTCATTCACAAATCTAGCTTTGTGTAACTTTCCTTGACTAAAACAAACAAGCCTAAAGTTTTTGATTGACAAATCAATCAGGTTATATATAACTTTTACATATACAAAGCAAATAGTTTTAATAAAACTTAGAAATTTAATGCAAACAACAAGGTTTCATATTGCTTTCAATTTGAACAATTAAATGTTTGTTTGCCCCTGTGAGACACAGGAAAGTTATAGAACGAAACTTACATTTGTTTTCTCTTTGAGTGGTTTAGTTAGTGTTTGCCACATTGTCATAAAAAGGGTTGATCATACCCATTATAGTGTGGCCTACAGTTCCTCATCACTTGTATCTGTGCCCTAAACTTCAGAAAAGCAGGCATTGACTCTCATTCATGTTTTTCCAGCCATTTTCAGCTCACTGGCACTTGGTTAGTTTTCAGCTACTGTACATTCTAGCTATTGTTTGGTTAGTGTTAATAAGCCCAATAAAGCAGACACTAATTCACACTTCAATTTTCTTGCCATTTATTATTTTCAAGTGTTTAAAAAACGCCAAATAAAAGCATAAAATAATTCACTATTTTTCATCCCATTTATTGTTATGTTTTTATTTTAAAAAAAAAGTGAAATAAGAATCATAAACAATAATTCACACTACAATTTTCCCGCCATTTCCAGTCAGCAGATAATTTGCACTTAAATTTTTCCCGCACTTTTGAGCCAACAGATAATTCACAGTACAATTTTCCCGCCACTTTTAGCCAGCAGGCGCTTCATCAGTTTGACAGTCTACAGCAGCAGCTGCAGTTCGTGTCGTCTCAGCGTGACCAGGCCTTTCTTCAGATCTCCAGTCTCCAGGAACAGAACGACTTCCTGTCTTCCTCCATCACCAACCTGCAGATCGTTCTAGAACAGTTCCAGCAAGGTTTGTTATGTTACCATCTTTAACATTTAAGCCTCGCACTGGGAAAACATTGCTTAATGCATGTGCGTAAAGCGTCTTACCAGATTAGCCTGTGAAGTCTGCACAGGCTCATCAGGAATGACTAAGCTGCCTAGACTGGAGTTTGGGTAAAAACAGACTTCCTTTAAATGAAAAATTCCATAAAAGCAGAAAGTATCATCACAGATTAGCCTGTGGGGACAGCCTAGGCTAATCCAGGGTGACACTGCGCACATGCATTAAGCCAAGTTTACCCAGAATGCTACTCATTTAACAATTCCAGAACATTTTGTTTGTGTTTTTTTCGCCATAGAACAGTTGTAGTGCAATGGATATATCCGCTTTGTGACAAAGGGTTTAGGGTTTGATCCTCAGCCATGAAAGATTCTCAGGATCTTTCCATCGACTCCTAGTACTGGCTGTTCCAAGGAAAGGACTCCAGTGTGTCTCTCAGAGCTGATGGCTTTTATGGTTATTGAGCTAAAATAAAAAGTTAAACTTAAATAACATAAAAAGTTACAGCAGCATTCATGTTTTTGCCTTTTAAATCATGATTGATTTTGCAGATCTTTCTAAATAGTTCTAGCAAAGTGCATAATTTTACCAAAGTGGGAAATCCATTTGGCCATTCCTAAGGAATGTCCTCACTTAATGCCATCTAAGGCAATAATGACTATAAACCTTGAAACAACAATAGCCTTTTCCCAGGTGCCAGATGAGAACTTATTTAATTTAATGATTATTACTTTTTGGGAGGTAACTGAAGTTCTGTTGTATTTGCTGAGACCAAAATCCGAAATCAGAGTGAAAATGGCTATATGCAACCAGTAATTTAAATTTTGTAAGGGATCCTTAACACGTCAAAGTGCGTATCTGATCAGTAAAGAGTTAATAAAAATATGTCATTTATGATTTTTAGAGAAGGAAAGACTGGTGGCTGAGGAGACAGCCCAATACAAGAGTCAGGTGACCAGTCTTACAGAACAGCTCAAAAAGGCACAGTCTGACTTGAAATACACAAAGGTGAGCTCTAACAGTCTATATGTGGGAGGTTGAGTGTAGTACTTTGAACATTACTAAATGGTTGGGTGCAGAACTTTGAACTTTACCAAAAGGTTGGGTCTAGAACTTTGGAGATTAACAAATAATCAGCAATTAGTGTTATGAAAGGAGTGTCAGATATTAGATATTTGCTATTGGATACCCAAGTTTACTTAATGCAAAATGAATGTCTCTTGATGGTAAAGAAAAACTAATTACTGTCTCTAAAATCTGTTAAAGGGATATTGCCCTTCAAAATGAATGTCTCGTGATGGTAAAGAAAAAGTAATTACTGTCTATAAAATCTGTTAAAGGGATATTGCCATTCAAAATCATGCCGCTAGCTGAAGGGATGGTGGTGTAAAACAACTATTAAAACTGTAGCTGTGAATATTTAAAACTACTTCATCTAAGATAAGGTAGGGGTTGTTCCAAATAAAATTGTATAAATAAATCTCAATAATGTGAAAATGGTAGGTAAATCAAAATACTATACAAAATATATAAATTCAAGCAAATAAATAATTTTTCAACTAGCTGTGCTTCTGGGAAAAGGGGACTTAATACATGTGTCTTAAGTTTAGTTCAAGGTAAGCCTGTGCAGTCCTCTGAGAAAACAAGGGATTGATGCATGTGTGTAAAGTGTCATACCAGTTTAGCCTGTGCAGTCTGCACAGGCTAATCAGTGACAACTCTTTCAGCCTTGACTGGATTTTTGTTGAGAAGAAACTTCCAAAAATTTCCATAAAAGCGGAGAGTGTAGTCCTAGACTAGCCTGTGCAGACTGCACTGGCTAATCTTCAATGACACTTTATGCACCTGCATTTAGCCCTGTTTTCCCAGAGTCTGGCTTGAATTATTGTAATTACCATGAAATCCTGGTACATACTTTGCAGCTTTTCTAAGATATTCCATCACTTTTTGCTAGTATGTTAATTGTATGTATAGTTTGCAGAGGTTATCTCCATTATGACCATCGCCACTGATTTTGAAAAAAGACAGTCCTTCCAAGTGTGTGTATTTTAAGTTTATAAGGTCTTATCGCGTCTGAGGCTGCATTATGGCAGGCATTATGTGAGGACCCGGAGTAAGTCCCAGCACTCCTACCTAATTAACTTTATTACACTCGCAAAATAGCTGCGATTTCCAGCTTGTTAGGTTTTACTATATATAGTTGGGGTCATATTAAATGGGGGGGGGGGGATTGTAGTACCCAAGGTTAAATCGCGCCTGTCCAGTATGGTGACCACTAACCAACATGTGCCGAAAGAATTGAATTGAATCACGGTTGCCTATGCGAAAAGTGCATGTACCAATTACTGTTAACCTGACAGCAACAGTCCACTCAAGAACAAATGCGTATCTTTATTATCCTAGCACACTGCACTCAATACAATGTTTATTATAAATAGTGTGTGTATTTAAAAACTTTTTCAGATAGTTGTAACTTTCTTATGAAGCAAAAGTTTTATTGAAGCTAAGTATAGGAATTATCTTGCTTTTATATGTGGTTTGTTTTTTTATCTGACAAAAAATCTTCTGGAGTGTGTTAAACCACTTGAATATTTTCATATCCTGGTTTGGTAACGCCCCTTTTCAAATTCATATACAAATCACAGGTAACTTTTGCCAGTGAATGGGGGATTAAATATCTTTTCTCACATTTTCCATTTTGTAGTTTTTTTCACAAACATTGATGGGGGCAAAATCCTTTAATTTGTTACAGTGATGAAATGAAATCAAATAAAAATTGGCAATCTCTGCAAGGTTTATGCTGTTGCATATTGAAAAGCTGGAGTAACTGTCATTTACATAGAATTAAGTTGCCTAATTTATGTGAGGAATGACATTATGTACGGCAGATGACTCAAGTAGTTTGTGCTGGTAGTACAGAGATATAAAACACGGCTTTGATCTGGTAATTAAATTCAGCCTTTAGAGGATTTCATCCATAAATTAAACATCCATGCAATATCTTGTAGTGTTGTGTGCATTGAAAGCATGTCATTGTTATGCAATTGAAAGGACATTTGCAGCCAAATAAGCTGCGTGTTATTGTGGTGGATGTCACAAGCATGCTGGGACAGCCAGATGTATGTCTATAATCGGATAACCAACACGACCACTATTAACCCTTCCCAAATCCATCATAGTTAAATTAAAGATGCAGGGAATAAGATTAAGGAAAGAAATTGGTTAGTTGAATAAATAAATAATACAAATTGCAGAAATCGGTAGTAATTGCCATCTTACCAATCAAATTTAAAAAAAGCATCAAATAATAAATAGAAAACCTCACTGAGGGCCGTATGGCAGAATAGTGACCAGCCAGGGAGCCCCAAATAGTATATCGGCTGCGGTCCATATACTATTTGGGGCTGCCTGGCTGGTCACTATTCTGCCATTGGGCCTTAAGTGAGGTTTTCTATTTCTTATATTATACCGAACATTTTTTTTGCTGATAAATATCAATAGAAATAAAAATAAATAACACAATATAAATTCCATCAATATTTATCAGTTACTATTAAAGATGTACCGGTGTAAAACAAGAATGCACACTGTACATTTAAAAACAAATTGAACAGTTAAAGCACTTTACCACAAAACAAACAGGGGTTTACACACAGTAAACTGTTATGTGAATTCTAGTGGGCACTATTAGATGCGCTCGCATCTAGTCAGCAGGCACTATACTGTATAGCGCCCACTGACTAGATGCGTGCATCTTTACTGGCCACTATTCAAAATAACGGACCTGTGTTACGTTTATATACGCAAAGAAGAAGCAAATTTATGTGAGGTATAATAATATAATGCTTTGTTACATTTCTATTGTATGTTTTTTTATTGTCATTAACTTAAGTTTGTATCGGCCAATCTAAATGAAACTTAAGATATCTTAACAATCTTGTATGGAGACCTAGCTTAGGTTTGTATATTGGATGTGTCGTTGAATGTCAAGGTCACTTTCCAAAAAAATTTAGTTTCTGTATGGAGGAATTGGATTGATATGTTTTATGTAGGTTGCTTAAATGCAAACCTTGCATGAGAGTTCACTTGGGGGCGGTCAGGTCAAGGTCACTGTTACAAAAATTAGAGAAAAATAATTTCTGTATAATAACTTAAATATGAATCGCAATATTGAACTGAAATTCTTTGTGTAGGTAGCTAACATGTATTCCTCGCTAGTGATTTCATTTGAGACCAGTTGGGTCAAAGTCAAGCTCACTTAAATAAGAAAAAGGTTTCTGCTTTGTGTGTGAGTTTGATTTTGTATGCAGATAGTGGTTTGAAAACGTGTGCACAAATCTTTAAATTTAATACACAGCTGATACGTTGAGAAACTGGTTTCTGTGCAGTGATATGTTTCTTGTTTTTAGCTAGGCTGTTTTCGGAGAAAACCCGAGGTATTGTCATAGCCTGCTCCTCTTGTTGTGTTGTCCGCCGTCAGCGTCGTGCTAAAACCTTAACATTTTGTTAACCTTTTGAACATTGGTTCTAAAATGAAAGTGCTTCCACCCACAACATTGAAACTTCATATGTAGCTGCGCCTTTGATGACTTCTACACACCACACCCATTTTTGGGTCACTAGGTCAATGGTCAAGGTCACTGTGACCTCTAAAAAAATAAAAAATTCTGACAAGCTTTCATTTATTCAAAACTGCACCTGCAACTAAGCGTTGGCACCTGTTATGCGGTGCCCTTGTTTTTTATTATGCCCCCCTTCGAAGAAGAGGGGGTATATTGTTTCGCACATGTCGGTCGATCTGTCGGTCCGTCGGTCCACCAGATTGTTTCTGGATGATAACTCAAGAACGCTTAGGCCTAGTTTACAGCTATATTTGCTGGGAATCACAATTAATGCTTTCTGAAATATGTAGTGGTCCAAATGTTTTCCTTTCCTTTTTTAGAATGTGAAGGTCAAACATAGAAGTTAAATATGTTGATGTCTTGAATACATTCACAGTGTGCATGTTAATAATTTTAATCACCATATACCGGTAATGATTTTGAATGTGAACTTAACATTGCAAACATCATGCAATTGCAAAATAAAGAGAATAAAGCAATAAACAAAATGTATGTAATTTTACATAGAAAACACTACTTGTTAATAAATCAATAAGTTAACTGTCTCAAATAGACTTGTATAAAAAATCTTTTAGTTCTTTCTGTGTCACTTGGATAATTTGGTATCACACTTTTCTGTTCGTTCAGTTTAAAGAAATTCTCAATTTCAGTACCTTTATAAGGTACTAGTATAATATTGATCAAAGCAGAATTAAATACAATGTTTTTCCATGATTTCATAAACATCTTAAAGCCTTTTATCTTTCAGATTAAATATTTCAGCAGTTTTTCATGTAAAAAAATGGTTTGATGTTTGTAGGCTCTATATGGGGTTTCACATTTCTTTGGTGATCAATTGTTGCCTACATAATACATGTATTTTTTGTCCCAAAGAATAAAAATTTGAAAAACTCATCTCTCAATCTCCCAGCTGTACAACCATATTTGAAGTGGACTGAACTAATCTGTCCCTAGTCAAAGCACTACTTGACACATTTTTAGTAAAAATACTTTACCTTATTAATGACTTTGTATGGTTGACAGACATATAGCCTTTTATAGGCACTTTAACTATACAATAAATTTTGCACAAACATTAGTTTTTCTTTCATGGTTAACATGGTTTGCTTATGCATGCACTTTGCAAGACAAATGGTAGCATAAGAGTTCCTATATTCTTCAGACGGCTTCAGAAAGCTTCTTTTGCTTGAACTTTTGAATTCTTAATATTAATACTTACCTGATCATGATAACAGATTTATTAAAAATTCAAGCATAAATGGTTAGCGTATGGTAACTTAACATACTCCAAATGTCTACATCATTATTTCCCAATGAGTAAAAATTTGAAACATTTTCCTTAAGTGGGTTTGGTTTTCTTTCTGACATGTTGTAAACCTTTGCCAGCATGTCATCTTTGTTCTCCAGACATTGGTATCTGCTGGATATGAAATATCATCCTATACAAAGTTGTATGTTCAGCACATGGCGGTGTTTGATTAAAAATAAAACCTGCAATATTCAGAGTTGGATGCTGTTGGATTTTGAATACTTTGTGCATTTACACATTAAGAGCTGTTTACCATAGTTGGATTATTGTGATTTGCATAAATAACTGTATTAGTTTGAACATATGCATAATTTGTTTGGTTAAAAATTCAAATGGATCCCTACTTGTGGAGTGTCAGTTTGCAGAAATGTGTGATTAAAAAATTCATTTGGAATTATGGGCATTCTGAGTCAATAGATTAATGGGGATTCTCAATTTGAATTAAAAGTGTGCAATTTAAAATTCATATGGATTTCATATATAGGGCGTGTTCCAGGTTTCCCGCTTAAACAATGTCTTAGCTAAGGGTAAATTGAAATTGTAGAATTGATTTTTGGGACATGTTATCTTGCTGGCTTGTTCTGCAGTCTGTTATCAGTATGTGTAGTTTTCAAGTTGGTTTTATATTTGAACAAGCCTGAAATGTTTGCCTTTCTGAGGTCTGATAAAGGTGTGTCAATAGAGATTTTCAACTCTGCCTAGCTCCCATAGAATGGGGCACATTGCACGCCGAACTTAGCGGCCATTTTGTGGAGTTTTATATCTTTTGGGAAACGTTCAGACGTAGGTGATTTTGGTGGTAATTTTACTTTGAAATGGACATAAAACATGTTTTATAGCACATTTCCTTATGTGGTGATGATAACTAGAATTTAGATTATTTGAGGAATGGGGATTTCAGTGATGTTGTTGTTTTTTAATTCAGGTAATAATTAAGCATGCATTTCAACACTGTATAAAGAGATACACATAATTGCAATATTGCTATGTGAAACATTTTATTTCTGATTGTAATTGTTATACGTTCTATGACTGTTAATGTTTCATTGTCCTGGCTTATAATGTAGTTGTTATTAACTCTTTCAGTGCTTGAACCGAATTTTGAAGGTCTTTGCAAACAGTTTGGATCCAGATGAGACGCCACAGAACATGGGGTCTCAGCAGGATCCGAACTGTTTGCTATTCTGATAGTATTCTTTGGAAAAAAAATGGAAGAAAATGCTAATTTTAGAAATTCAGTAGACAACATTTTAGCAGACAACAAATTTCCCAGCATGCAAAGGGTTAACAAGCCAACGCCCTAACAATTTGCAAGTTCAAATTTTGATTGAGGAATATTTTTGTACAGTGTGAGTAACATGCATGCCTGTATCCTACATTTTCTGATGTAATTGTATGATAAAGTCTGTATATGGAAGTAAACTAATAAATATATGTTCTAAAGTAACAACTATTCATTAACACTCCAAATATAGTCTAGTTGATGAAATGTTGCAGACTTTACATGCAATGACCTTAAGAATTTAAATTAAAAGAAAAATAATTGGTGAATTACTGCTTAAAATATTGATTATTTTATAATTGTACTATTACATATACTTTGAATTTGTTTTACAATTTTATTGGTTTGAAATTATTGTCCTATTATTAGTTCCTTAATTATGAATTGTTTAAAATATATTCATTTAAAAGTGGTAGCCATTTCCATACAGCTTTTGTAAAACAAATTTTGAATAGCATGGAGTCATTCCTTAGTAAAAGGTTCTGAACTTTCCGCAGTTTATTTTAAAATGCTGCAGAATGTGCGCTTTTAATGAAATTGAGATGCTTGTACCTGTTCACTGTGAACTAGACACCATTACAAGCATTTATTATGCATAGCCATGTCTCAAGTCCATGCTTCAAGATTACTTCCTTTCTTATTATCATATAATTAGAGCCTGCAGATTGCATTAAAATGGAATTCTAATCTGATGTTTAAAAGTAATATTCATCTTGGAAGTCGTGATTTATTCTTTCTCATATTAACAACTATATTTTTTTATGCTCCCGCAAGGGTGGCATATAGCAGTTGGACTGTCCGTCTGAATTTTTGTCCGGCATTTACTTTTCCGGATTTTTTTTTTAACGCAACGCTTTCACATATAGATCAGATTTTATAAATGTGAGTTACCTACATGATCTACAGATGAAGTATGCGTTGTGTTCTGTTCCATTCATATATGGAAAAGTTATGGGGGTTGGTCTTCGATATTTTCAGTTTTCCTGGTTTTTTTACGTAACGCTTTCAGATATGTAGCTGATTTTTGGTATGTGAGTCTACCTACATGACTTACAAATGAAGTGTCAGTTTCGTTCTTGTCTATGGATTTTGGCAAAGTTATGGGCCTTGGACTTTGAAATGTTCTGTTTTCAGGAGTTTTTTAATGCAACGCTTTCAGATATTGAGCTGATTTTTGGTATCTGAGTCAATCTAAAAGACCTACAAATAAAGTGTGGGTTTCGTTCCAGTCAATTGATTTTGGCGAAGTTATGAGCTTTGGAATTATTTTTTTTTCTATAATTACAGTTTTCTGAAGTTTTTTTAATCAAGGCTTTCATATATTGAGCTGATCTTTAGCTCATCTATTTTTTGAAAAAAAAAAATAAGCTCATCTATTTAAAAAAAAAATAAATGAGCTATTGTCATCACCTTGGCGCCGGCGTCGGCGTCCGGTTAAGTTTTGCGATTAGGTACATTTTTCTCATAAAGTATCAATGCTGTTGCATTCAAACTTGGTACACGTACTAACTATCATGCGGGGACTGGGCAGGCAAAGTTAGATAATTCTGGCTTGCATTTTGACAGAATTATGTGCCCTTTTTATACTTAGAAAATTGAAAATTTTGGTTAAGTTTTGTGTTTAGGTCCATTTATTCCTTAAGTATCAAAGCTATTGCTTTCATACTTGCAACACTTACTAACTATCATAAGGGGACTGTGCAGGCAAAGTTATGTAACTCTGACTGGTATTTTGACAGAATTATGTGCCCTTTTTATACTTAGAAAATTGAAAATTTGGTTAAGTTTTGTGTTTAGGTCCACTTTTTTCCTAAAGTATCAAAGCCATTGCTTTCATACTTGCAACACTTACTAACTATCGTAAGGGGACTGTGCAGGCAAAGTTATGTAACTCTGACTGGTATTTTGACAGAATTATGTGCCCTTTTTATACTTAGAAAATTGAAAATTTGGTTAAGTTTTGTGTTTAGGTCCACTTTTTTCCTAAAGTATCAAAGCCATTGCTTTCATACTTGCAACACTTACTAACTATGGTAAGGGGACTGTGCAGGCAAAGTTATGTAACTCTGACTGGCATTTTGACGGAATTATGTGCCCTTTTTATACTTAGAAAATTAAAAATTTGGTTAGGTTTTGTGTTTAGGTCCACTTTTTTCCTAAAGTATCAAAGCCATTGCTTTCATACTTGCAACACTTACTAACTATTGTAAGGGGACTGTGCAGGCAAAGTTATGTAACTCTGACTGGCATTTTGACAGAATTATGTGCCTTTTTTATACTTAGAAAATTGAAAATTTGGTTAAGTTTTGTGTTTAGGTCCACTTTTTTCCTAAAGTATCAAAGCCATTGCTTTCATACTTGCAACACTTACTAACTATCGTAAGGGGACTGTGCAGGCAAAGTTATGTAACTCTGACTGGCATTTTGACGGAATTATGGGCCCTTTATACTTGAAAATTTGGTTAAGTTTTGTGTTTTGGGCCGCTTTACTCCTAAAGTATCATAGCTATTGCTTTCAGACTTGGAACACTCACAAAATATCATAAGGGGACTGTACGGAACAAGTTGCATAAATCTGGTTGTCATTTTGACGGAATTATGGCCCTTTTTTGACTTAGTAACTTTGAATATATGGTTAAATTTTGTGTTTACTTCTAAAGTATCAAGGCTATTGCTTTGAAACTTTAAATACTTTCATGCTATCATGAGGGTACTGTACCTGGCAAGTTGAATTTTACCTTGACCTTTGAATGACCTTGACTCTCAAGGTAAAATTATTAAATTTTGCTAAAATTGCCATAACTTCTCTTCTTTATTTATGATTAGATTCAATTGATACTTTGACAAAACAACTCTTACCTGACATACCACAATTGACTCAGTCCAAACCGTCCCCCCCCCCCTCAATACCCCACCATTATATTTTTTTTTAATTAAAGATCATCTAATAAATGACCACCACACCCTCACACTATACCCCCACCCCCAAACAATAATTATTATGCCCCCGGTAGGGTGGCATATAGCAGTTGAACTGTCCGTCAGTATGTCTGTCAGTCCGAAAAAAACTTTAAAATTGGCCATAACTTTTTCACTTTTTAAGATAGCAACTTGATATTTGGCATGCATGTGTATCTCATGGGGCTGCACATTTTGAGTGGTGAAAGGTCAAGGTCATCTTGAAGGTCGAATGTCAAATTTATGGTGTCTGTCCGTCCGAAAACTTTAACATTGGCCATAACTTTTTCAATATTGAAGATAGAAACTTGATATTTGGCATGCATGTGTATCTCATAGAGCTGAATATTTTGAGTGGTGAAAGGTGAAGGTGAAGGTCATCCTTCAAGGTCAAATGTCAAATATATGGCATCTGTCCGTCCGAAAACTTTAACATTGGCCATAACTTTTTTAATATTGAAGATAGCAACTTGATATTTGGCATGCATGTGTATCTCATGAAGCTGCACATTTTGAGTGGTGGAAGTTCAAGGTCAAAGTAATCCTTCAAGGTCATCCTTCAAGGTAAAAAAAAATCAAAAATCAAAGCGGCGTTCTCATGAAGCTGCACATTTTGAGTGGTGGAAGTTCAAGGTCATCCTTCAAGGTCAAGGTCATCCTTCAAGGTCAAAGGTCAAAAAACAAATAAAAAATTTCAAAGCAGCATTATCATGACGCTGCACATTTTGAGTGGTGGAAGTTCAAGGTCAAGGTCATTCTTCAAGGTCAAGATCATCCTTCAAGGTCAAAGGTAAAAAAAAAATCAAAGCAGCGTTATCATGAAGCTGCACATTTTGAGTGGTGTAAGTTCAAGGTCAAGGTCATCCTTCAAGGTCAAGGTCATCCTTTAAGGTCAAAGGTCAAACTTAATATAAAAAAATATCAAAGCGGCGTTATCATGAAGCTGCACATTTTGAGTGGTGGAAGTTCAAAGTCAAGGTCATCCTTCAAGGTCAAAAAAAATAATAATAAAATTTCAAAGCGACGTTCTCATGAAGCTGCGCATTTTGAGTGGTGGAAGTTCAAGGTCAAGGTCATCTTTCAAGGTCAAGGTAATCCTTCGAGGTCAAAGGTCCAAAAAAAAAAAAATTCAAAGCAGCGTTTTCATGAAGCTGCACATTTTGAGTGGTTGAAGTTCAAGGTCAAGGTCATTCTTCAAGGTCAAGGTCATCCTTCAAGGTCAAAGTTAAAAAAAATAATAATTTCAAAGCGGCGTTATCATGAAGCTGCACATTTTGAGTGGTGGAAGTTCAAGTTCAAGGTCATCCTTCAAGGTCAAAGGTCAAAAAAATAATATTTCAAAGCGGCCTTCTCATAAAGCTGCACATTTTGAGTGGTGGAAGTTCAAGGTCAAGGTCATCCTTGAAGGTCAAAGGTAAAAAAAAAAAAAATCAAAGCAGCGCAATAGAGGGCATTGTGTTTCTGACAAACACATCTCTTGTTTTTTTCAAACATGGTTAAAAAACACAAATATTTATTTTTATTATTTTATTTTTGAAATACGGTCCAACCATCCCACCCAAGAATTCCCCCCCCCCTCCAAATTGTTTTTTTTGCATTTTTGGAAGATAATGTAAAAAATTACCACACCCCCACACTATAAACCCCTCTCCACTCCACCCCTCCATCCTTTGTGATTGAAATTGAGATAGGTCCCTACACCTTAAAAAAAAAAAATAGATGAGCGGTCTGCACCCGCAAGGCGGTGCTCTTGTTAAGTTATGCTCTTGGTGATATCAATTAAAAAAATTTGCTTGTTTCAAACTGTTCACGCGGCGAATGGCCGCGGCACTCGGCATCGTTCCGCGCAACGACGCAGAGCCTGTATCAACCTCGCGTACTTTCGCGGAGTGAATCCGCCGCATACGTACGTGGCGGATCAAGTGAATAGATAAACATCTACATGTTCATTTGTGTAGCATAGAAACCTAGATTTACGCCACTTTCATAGTTATTAGTTTCATGTTATGAAGTGATATCATGGGCATCGTACAGTTTATAGGTGCCTATCGCAACCGTTGTTTATTGTTTGTGTTTTCACTTATATACACTTATATTTGTTAATGCAGCATCAACATACTAAAATAACAATATCACGAAAGAAGAAAATAATGCATTTGAATATCAACCGTTCTTTGACAACTGACGACAGAAATTATTTGATTTACGAAGTAAATCTCTGTTTAGTGCAGATTCGTTCATACAGCACAAAGACACTATTTTGTTTTACGGATCTTTTTCTTAGAGGACTGGATGAGTCATGTAAAATATCGACTATAATAACAATTTTTTTATAAATAACTGGTAGCAAGATGTGTTGCAGATAATTGGTCAGTAACCACATTTCAACAAACTATTTTTTACATAATTACATAACCTTGTTAATGTGTGAAATACATTCTTTACGGACAGGAAACTTACTTACTTGCCAGGCACACTAAATATGCTTATATGATAATACATGTTGTCGTAAAAATAAAACCAAAAACAAATATATGTTTGTTGATCATTTAGTTTTCTAATGGTCATCTAACTGTTAATAGGTGTCTATCGCAACCGTTATTTATTGTTTTTGTTTTCACTTAAGATACACTTATATTTGTGAATGCAGCATCATCATACTAAAACAATATCCAGGAAAGAGAAAGTAATGCATTTGTATATCAACCGTACTTTCGTTTTTCCCAACTTACGACAGAAAGTATTCAATTTACGATGTGAATTTAGTTTTAGTGCAGATTCGTTCAAACGACACAAAGACACTATTTTGTTTTACGAATCATTTCGGCTTAGAAGAATGTCAAGTCATACAAAATATCTAATTTTATAAACAGCCGATAGCAAGATGAGTTGCAGCTAATTGTCAGTAACCACATTTTCACTAACTCTTGACCTGTTTATTCTTTTAAGTTCAATTTAACAGTGAAACATGCCCATAATATCACTTCAATATAAAATAATAATGAAACGGTGCAGTTAATAGACGCACACAAAGTAACTTAAACTACTTAAGCCGATTAAAAAAATGAGTAAGATATAGAGGATATTTGTTGGATTCGGTGGAATATCGATTTTATTTCACGAGTGATCATAGAAAACAATATTTTCACGAGTGGCGCAGCCACGAGTGAAAATATATATTTTCTATGATCTCAAGTGAAATAAAATCGATATTCCACCGAATCAAACAAATTTTCTTTTTAATTTATGCTTTTTTCACTGTTTTTTTACATTGTAAATGATTCAAACTGGATACTTTCGCTGGATTTATGACGTCATTTAGTTGAAAAAATGACGTCATTTCACAGAAAAATAGTGACAAATATCGATATTTTTCACTGTTATTTTTCACTGTTTAAAACAGTGGAATACCAGTTTTATTTCACTGATATTTCTCTATAAACCACAGGAAAGCATAAAATAAAAATTATTATTGAAATTGAATTAATACATGCCCTTGATTATCGTGTTTTGTTTTGATGACTTCGATTTTTGTTAAATTTTCAGGATTTCAACAATTTGTTTATAAACGGGAATGCACTCACTAAAAACACAACAGCACGCTTTTTATACGCCCGTATAAAATACGGGACGTATTATGTGAAACCCCTTGGCGGCGGGCGGCGGGCGGCGGGCGGAAGGCATCACTTTGTCCGGACTCTAATTCAAATTGTATTCATCCGATCTTCACCAAACTTGGTCAGCAGTTGCATCTAGTTGATATCTAGGCCAAGTTCGAATATGGGTCATGCCGGGTCAAAAACTAGGTCATAGGGTCAATTAGTGCATTTTCAAAGGGGCCACTTTGTCCGGACTCTATTTCAAATTGTATTCATCCGATCTTCACCAAACTTGGTCAGCAGTTGCATCTAGTTGATATATAGGCCAAGTTCGAATATGGGTCATGCCGGGTCAAAAACTAGGTCATAGGGTCAATTAGTGCATTTTCAACGGCGCCACTTTGTCCGGACTCTAATTCAAATTGTATTCATCCGATCTTCACCAAACTTGGTCAGAAGTTGTATCTAGACAATATCTAGGTCAAGTTCGAATATGGGTCATGCCGGGTCAAAAACTAGGTCACAGGGTCACTTAGTGTATTTCAAGCATTTAGCATGGTGTCCGCTCTCTAATTGAAGTAGTTTTCATCCGATCTTCACCAAACTTGGTCAGAAGTTGTATCTAGACAATGTTTAGGTCAAGTTCAAATATGGGTCATGCCGGGTCAAAAACTAGGTCACAGGGTCACTTAAACCATTTCAAGCATTTAGCATGGTGTCCGCTCTCTAATTGAAGTAGTTATCATCCGATCTTCACCAAATTTGGTCAGAAGTTGTGTCTAGACAATATCTACATGTAGGTCAAGTTCAAATATGGGTCATGCAAGGTTAAAAACTAGGTCACGAGGTCTATTAGTGCATTTCAATCATTTAGCATGGTGTCCGCTCTCTAATTGAAGTAGTTTTCATCAGATCTTCATCAACTTTGGTCAGAAGTTGTGTCTAGATGATATGTAGGTCAAGTTCAAATATGGGTCATTATAAAGTTATCAAGTTGTCCAAAGCCTTAAAACGGGCGTATCTTGTGACAGTTTGGCACTCTTGTTTATTAACTATGTTATCTTTTTTATTTTGAATCCGCGCACATTAAATAATAGGTCTTGACATATTATTATAAATGTTCTTTTAATTTTATTTAACAACTAATCATTTAAAATAGATTGTTTGTTTATTGTATGATACATGTACGCATCAACTCGGCTTCATGTCGCGGATCGAGGCTTGCCTCGGCATGCCGCGGCGGACATACGCGAAGCTTCGCGGCGAAATTCGACTTGCCGCCGCATACTTACGCGGCTTCAACAGCTGACGCGGCATCGACTCGTTTCACCTTGCCGCCACAGATCGCGAAATATGTTTGTTCCGCCTTGGCTGTACTGTAAAGCTATACTTGTTAAACAATCGATAAAATTTTGAACCAATAACCCGTCTGTAGATCTGCCGTGGAATCATATGGAATTCTATGGAAATCGTTAGATGGAATTCCGTGGAGTATTGGCACTAACTTTCCATCCGATTCCATGCAATCAATGGAAAAGTGAAAAAAAACAGAAGGGGGACTTGATATGGGATGGAATTTCATAAAATGCCGTGGAATTCCATAGAATTCCGTGGCATTCCATATAATGCCGTGGAATTCCATAGAATGCCGTGGAATTCCATAGAATGCCGTGGAATTCCATAGAATGCCGTGGAATTCCATAGAACACCGTGGAATTCCATAGAACGCCGTGGAATTCCATAGAATGCCGTGGAATTCCATAGAATGCCGTGGAAATCCATAGAATGGCGTGGAATTCCGTGAAAAGCAATGGAATTTAATAAAAAGCTGGAATAAAAAAAACAAAAACAACAGATTATAGATCAAAGGCATTTTATTGATTTTGAAAAACAAATGTGAATGTAACTAAAGGTTTCATCATAGAAGTTAAACAAGAACAAGATCTGGCATTGATCATTAACCACACACATGCAGTCACAGTACATATTCAAAAATGAGTGGTTTTACATTTTCATAAAGTACCAACTCTCTTAACCACAGGCATGCATGCACACATTCAAAAACACATCCATAAACATGCACGCATATACAGGTGAGAAAAGAAAAACTTATAAAAGGCACAATATAAAACATAGAAGTAGAATTTTACATTTCTCTTATGACAAGTATACTTCCTTTCTCACATATGTTCATAAACACACACAATTACATGCACACACACATCACGCACAATTGTTCTAAAGTTTTTTCTCATAAATTTTAAAGTTCAACAACTGTCTAATTAATTCTAGAACACTTTCAGTATGATAACAGAAGTTCAGTTCTAGTTGATGTGTTCCAGTACAATTCTAGAAAAGTTCCGAAGGTTAACTTCAAATATTTAAGTCTGAAACCAACTTTCTAGAAAACAAATTCCCATGCAGACAGCCAGTATTCAAGTACTGAGCATAGTTAATAATAATACATAAAAAATTAACAACTGTTGTAAATTTGTTATTTATTATACTATGCTCAGTACTGTTGAACACAGACTTAATTCAATTATCCAAGTTTCAAATTCCTAAATTAAAAAAAACACAAATAAATTAAGACAAAAAACAAACACAAAATACAATTCACAAAATAAATAACTGGTCTTTTTTATACAAGAAGTAACCAAAATAAAACATGTCACCAGCCACAGACTGCCAGGCTTAACACAGAGGCTAGTTTTTAAAAATGTTTGTCCAAGTCTTCCACTGCCATTTTCCTTTTCTTCTGAGAATATTGAACACCAGTCACTGCCTTCGGGTCCTTTTTGGTATGAGGTACAGTACAGCCAAGGCGAAACAAATATTATCCGCAGCTTCGCCACGGCAAGATTATTAGTACGCCGCGGCCGAATCGTGTGTTCACGCGGCGAATGGCCGCGGCACTCGGCATCGTTCCGTGCAACGACGCAGAGCCTTTATCAACCTCGCGTACTTTCGCGGAGTAAATCCGCCGCATACGTACGTGGCGGATCAAGTGAATAGATATACATCTACATGTTCATTTGTGTAGCATAGAAACCTAGATTTACGCCACTTTCATAGTTATTAGTTTCATGTTATGAAGTGATATCATGGGCATCGTACAGTTTATAGGTGCCTATCGCAACCGTTGTTTATTGTTTGTGTTTTCACTTATATACACTTATATTTGTTAATGCAGCATCAACATACTTAAATAACAATATCACGAAAGAAGAAAATAATGCATTTGAATATCAACCGTACTTTGACAACTGACGACAGAAATTATTTGATTTACGATGTAAATCTCGGTTTAGTGCAGATTCGTTCATACAGCACAAAGACACAATTTTGTTTTACGGATCTTTTTCTTAGAGGACTGGATGAGTCATGTAAAATATCGACTATAATAACAATTTTTTTTATAAATAACTGGTAGCAAGATGTGTTGCAGATAATTGGTCAGTAACCACATTTCAACAAACTATTTTTTACATAATTACATAACCTTGTTAATGTGTGAAATACATTCTTTACGGGCAGGAAACTTACTTACTTGCCAGGCACACTAAATATGCTTATATGATAATACATGTTGTCGTAAAAATAAAACCAAAAACAAATATGTTTGTTGATCATTTAGTTTTCTAATGGTCATCTATCAGTTAATAGGTGTCTATCGCAACCGTTATTTATTGTTTTTGTTTTCACTTAAGATACACTTATATTTGTGAATGCAGCATCAACATACTAAAACAATATCCAGGAAAGAGAGAGTAATGCATTTGTATATCAACCGTACTTTCGTTTTTCCCAACTTACGACAGAAAGTATTCGATTTACGATGTGAATTTAGTTTTAGTGCAGATTCGTTCAAATGACACAAAGACACTATTTTGTTTTACGAATCATTTCGGCTTAGAAGAATGTCAAGTCATACAAAATATCTAATTTTATAAACAGCCGATAGCAAGATGAGTTGCAGCTAATTGTCAGTAACCACATTTTCACTAACTCTTTTGACCTGTTTATTCTTTTCAGTTCAATTAAACATTGAAACATGCCCATAATATCACTTCAATATAAAATAATAATGAAACGGTGCAGTTAATAGACGCACACAAAGTAACTTAAACTACTTAAGCTGATTCAAAAAATGAGTAAGATATAGAGGATATTTGTTGGATTCGGTGGAATATCGATTTTATTTCACGAGTGATCATAGAAAACAATATTTTCACGAGTGGCGCAGCCACGAGTGAAAATATATATTTTCTATGATCTCGAGTGAAATAAAATCGATATTCCACCGAATCCAACACATTTTCTTTTTAATTTATGCTTTTTTCACTGTTTTTTTTACATTGTAAATGATTTAAACTGGATACTTTCGCTGGATTTATGACGTCATTTAGTTGAAAAAATGACGTCATTTCACAGTAAAATAGTGACAAATATCGATATTTTTCACTGTTATTTTTCACTGTTTAAAACAGTGGAATACCAGTTTTATTTCACTGATATTTCTCTATAAACCACAGGAAAGCATAAAATAAAAATTATTAATGAAATTGAATTAATACATGCCCTTGATTATCGTGTTTTGTTTTGATGACTTCGATTTTTGTTAAATTTTCAGGATTTCAACAATTTGTTTATAAACGGGAATGCACTCACTAAAAACACAACAGCACGCTTTTTTATTAACTATGTTATCTATTTTATTTTGAATCCGCACACATTAAATAATAGGTCTTGACATATTATTATAAATGTTCTTTTAATTTTATTTAACAACTAATCATTTAAAATAGATTGTTTATTGTATGATACATGTACGCATCAACTCGGCTTCATGTCGCGGATCGAGGCTTGCCTTGGCATGCCGCGGCGGACATACGCGAAGCTTCGCGGCGAAATTCGACTTGCCGCCGCATACTTACGCGGCTTCAACAGCTGACGCGGCATCGACTCGTTTCGCCTTGCCGCCACAGATCGCGAAATATGTTTGTTCCGCCTTGGCTGTACTGTACATAGTATACTGCTCACATGTGCTCTTCAGAATAAAAAATCATAAAAATGTCTAAAGCAAAGAGTTATTTACATTCAAACTATAACAAGAGATTGCAAAGCAATATCGTCCCCTACCTGTTAAACTTCACTATTTTAAGTTTGTTAAATATATTTGTTGCCATAGCAACCAGAATTCTTGCATTATAAACAACATGAATTGACGTGCAAAATGTCCTTATTGTCATCTGTTCATGTTTCAAGTTTCATGAAAAAATACTTAGAACTTTTAAAGTTATCCCAGGATCCAAAAAAGTGTAACTGACTTAGACCAATATATTGAATTCCAAAAAGACAAAATACTTTCAGGTGGTTAACATTAAATAACTTATCTAGCCCAGGGCATGACAATATTTACCATGAATTTGTGGCCCTGTAAGTCCTCTAGGTAAATGCGCTTAAAGAGCCGCTTTGCTGTTGGATTATTTCCCTGCCAAACTCTGCAGTATCTTCCATCAACTGGTCAATGTTAATTAAAGCACATAATGAAAATGTATAGGGAACGTAATTCATGAATTGTTTTAAAAATTAAGTTGTTAAATGGTCTTTAGAAAGAGAACTAAAAACGAAGTGAATACATCGCAAAGCACTAAGCATAATTTAATTTGTTGGTATGATTAGTACAAATTTATTATTGCTATAATTAGAATGATGTGTAATTCTATTGGTATGAAAATGCACACTCAGATACCTAAAAACCAATTCCACTGGTTTAATTTTTTATTTACAAGCAAATACGTTGAATTGATATCCTCGCCAACATGCTTCTGGACACATAAGTATTATATTTGACACCCTCAAACAAGCATTTTTTAAAGATACAAAGGGCCATAACCCCGTTTTTAACAGATGGTGTACAATTCCATTTGGCGTTCATCATCCTCTTATCCATATATATACTCGAACTAGGTTTCAATGAAATCCGCCAAAGCACTTCCAGGATATGGCCTTGGACACACAAAAAAGCATTTTTATACGCCCGTATAAAATACGGGACGTATTATGTGAAACCCCTTGGCGGCGGGCGGCGGGCGGGCGGCGGGCGACGGGCGGGCGGCGGGCGGCGGGCGGAAGGCATCACTTTGTCCGGACTCTAATTCAAATTGTATTCATCCGATCTTCACCAAACTTGGTCAGCAGTTGCATCTAGTTGATATCTAGGCCAAGTTCGAATATGGGTCATGCCGGGTCAAAAACTAGGTCATAGGGTCAATAAGTGCATTTTCAAAGGGGCCACTTTGTCCGGACTCTATTTCAAATTGTATTCATCCGATCTTCACCAAACTTGGTCAGCAGTTGCATCTAGTTGATATATAGGCCAAGTTCGAATATGGGTCATGCCGGGTCAAAAACTAGGTCATAGGGTCAATTAGTGCATTTTCAACGGCGCCACTTTGTCCGGACTCTAATTCAAATTGTATTCATCCGATCTTCACCAAACTTGGTCAGAAGTTGTATCTAGACAATATCTAGGTCAAGTTCGAATATGGGTCATGCTGGGTCAAAAACTAGGTCACAGGGTCACTTAGTGCATTTCAAGCATTTAGCATGGTGTCCACTCTCTAATTGAAGTAGTTTTCATCCAATCTTCACCAAACTTGGTCAGAAGTTGTATCTAGACAGTATTTAGGTCAAGTTGGAATATGGGTCATTCCAGGTCAAAAACTAGGTCACAGGGTCCCTTAAACCATTTCAAGCATTTAGCAAGTGCTCTCTAATTGAAGTAGTTTTCATCCGATCTTCACCAACTTTGGTCAGAAGTTGTGTCTAGACAATATCTACATGTAGGTCAAGTTCAAATATGGGTCTTGCCAGGTTAAAAACTAGGTCACGAGGTCCCGTAGTGCATTTCAAGCATTTAGCATGGTGTCTGCTCTCTAATTGAAGTAGTTTTCATCAGATCTTCACCAACTTTGGTCAGAAGTTGTGTCTAGATGATATGTAGGTCAAGTTCAAATATGGGTCATGGTAAAGTTATCAAGTTGTCCAAAGTCTTAAAACGGGCGTATCTTGTGACAGTTTGGCACTCTTGTTTCAAGATACAAAGGGCCATAACTCTGTTATTAACTAATGGTGTACAGTGCCATTTGGCATGCATCATCCTCTTATCCATATACATACTCATACCAAGTTTCAGTGAAATCTGCCAAAGCACTTCCAAGATATGGCTACGGACGGATGGAAAGACGGACAGACGGAAGGATGGAAGGACGGACAGACAACGCCAAAACAATATCCCTCCACCTATGGCGGGGGATAATAATAAACATTAACACCATTAATGAGCATTGAGTGCTCAAAATGCACAGTACAAAACTTCCTTAGCCTGCAGTTCCATAACCTTGCATGATAAAATTCCGATACTACATTCGACGTTATTAATTTCTCCACATAGGTCTTATTACTTCCTTTTTCAACCTGCAAACTCCACTAAGTGAAAATTTGGGTGACAGCTGCTTTTAAACTAATATTTGCCATACTAAAGCCTCAAATATCACATAAAAAGGTCTACAATAATGTCATAAGAAGATTAAATTTAAAGGAATATTTAGAAATAATAAAAATCACAAACCTTCAGTTGTTGTTCTATTCCTAGACAGACTGCTCAAACACTGTATGCATCACTCTTTAGCAATATTTCATGTCACTTTCCAAATGATAAAAATACATAAGTATTTTAAGAAAGTGTTTTTAATGGAAAAACTAATGAACTCTCCTGTTTGTTAAATTTCTTTAACTTTATTTTAACAAGTTAAACCAGTAAATTGTCCACCATGTTTCATTTTTCAATCTAACAGGTAAACTTTCTGTATTTGAATTCAGCCAATTAGAAAAGGCTGTTATATCTTATAACCAATAGATTTGCAGCAAACATACTTAACATCTGATGTACAACACATGCTTGGCTTATCAGATAGATTGTTATTTGACAACCTGGACTGGCTGAGTTTGATATTGAGAAAAAACAGTGTGTATACCACTTGGACAGGGTTAAGGAATTTAAACTTGTAGAAATTGCTTTGAAAGTAACAAATACTCCTACTTCTGCAGAACTACTACTTTAATTACTACAGCATCAACAACAACACCAACAACAACAACAGCAACAATAACAGCAGCAACAGCAGCAACAACAACAGCAGTGACAACAACAGCAGCAACAGCAGCAGCAACAACTGTTACTACAGCAACAACTGCTACTACAGCAACAACTGCTACTACTGCTATTTCTATTGCTACTACTATTGCTACAGAAACTGTTAATGCTACTACTTCTACTACTACCACTACCACCACAACCTGTACTGATATAAAAAACACTACTACTTCTGCAGAACTACTACTTTAATTACTACAGCATCAACAACAACACCAACAACAACAACAGCAACAATAACAGCAGCAACAGCAGCAACAACAACAGCAGTGACAACAACAGCAGCAACAGCAGCAGCAACAACTGCTACTACAGCAACAACTGCTACTACTGCTATTTCTATTGCTACTACTATTGCTACAGAAACTGTTAATGCTACTACTTCTACTACTACCACTACCACCACAACCTGTACTGATATAAAAAACACTACTGCTACTACATCAATTACTACAACAACAGCACCTACTACAACAACAACTACTACTACTAATACAGCTACTACATCTACAACTACAACTACTACTGCTGCTGCTGCTGTCGCTACTATGAAGTCTATTTGGCTATTTGTAAGTGTAAGGTGTTCTATATGTGTTCTTATTCCCCATTAGAACTTTTGTAGAACTAACCGGTTCTTAAAGTGTTCTAGATGTGTTCTAGAACTACATTTTAAAACATTTTTAGAAAATTTTGACCATATTTTGTCCTTGAAATGTTCTAAAAAGGTTCTTGAAATTATTGGAACAGTTTCAGTCCTAAGCCATTTTCCACAAATGTTCTGGATTTATTCTAAAAAAACTGTTTTGGAACAATTCCAGAACATACGTTTAAGAACACATATATGGAACAGTTCCAGAACTGTTCCAATTTCTAGAACAAATTTATAATTATCTTTATTCATTTTCTTTTAAATACAAAATACATGATGCAAATAAATTCATACATGTATTAAACTACAAATACATTTCAGACAACCAGCGAAAATTTTCTAAGTTATTTTCCATTGATTTCCATCCAAGAAAATGTATAAGTTATTTTCCATAATGATTTCCGTTGAAAAAAATGGCTAAGTCCAACTTTCCATGGTGTTTTCCATACATTTCGTGGAAATGCATGGAATTTTAGTCGAGATTCCGTGGAATTCCATAACAGCTTCAGATGGAAAATTGGCAAGTGGATGGAATTCCATCAAATTCCATGGATTTCCATCGATTTCCGTAGAATTCCATAATATTTTCTATGGAATTCCATAGAAAAGTGCTAATGACTATGGCAGATCTACAGACGGGCACCACAACCTGTACTGATATAAAAAACACTACTGCTACTACATCAATTACTACAACAACAGCACCTACTACAACAACAACTACTACTACTAATACAGCTACTACATCTACAACTACAACTACTACTGCTGCTGCTGCTGTCGCTACTATGAAGTCTATTTGGCTATTTGTAAGTGTAAGGTGTTCTATATGTGTTCTTATTCCCCATTAGAACTTTTGTAGAACTAACCGGTTCTTAAAGTGTTCTAGATGTGTTCTAGAACTACATTTTAAAACATTTTTAGAAAATTTTGACCATATTTTGTCCTTGAAATGTTCTAAAAAGGTTCTTGAAATTATTGGAACAGTTTCAGTCCTAAGCCATTTTCCACAAATGTTCTGGATTTATTCTAAAAAAACTGTTTTGGAACAATTCCAGAACATACGTTTAAGAACACATATATGGAACAGTTCCAGAACTGTTCCAATTTCTAGAACAAATTTATAATTATCTTTATTCATTTTCTTTTAAATACAAAATACATGATGCAAATAAATTCATACATGTATTAAACTACAAATACATTTCAGACAACCAGCGAAAATTTTCTAAGTTATTTTCCATTGATTTCCATCCAAGAAAATGTATAAGTTATTTTCCATAATGATTTCCGTTGAAAAAAATGGCTAAGTCCAACTTTCCATGGTGTTTTCCATACATTTCGTGGAAATGCATGGAATTTTAGTCGAGATTCCGTGGAATTCCATAACAGCTTCAGATGGAAAATTGGCAAGTGGATGGAATTCCATCAAATTCCATGGATTTCCATCGATTTCCGTAGAATTCCATAATATTTTCTATGGAATTCCATAGAAAAGTGCTAATGACTAT
Source organism: Dreissena polymorpha (assembly GCF_020536995.1). Taxonomy (NCBI): domain Eukaryota; kingdom Metazoa; phylum Mollusca; class Bivalvia; order Myida; family Dreissenidae; genus Dreissena; species Dreissena polymorpha. Next base: position 31,170,268 of record NC_068362.1, read on the forward strand.
GGCAGATCTACAGACGGGTATGCAGTAACAATTCAGATAGACAATATGATTTCATGTTTTAAGCTATTGAGCTGAAATCATATTTTACTGCAGTAATTTTGAATTGCAAAACAAATACCATGCACAATGGAGAGTGCCGTTATAATAGCATAAATCAATCTCAATTTAATGGACAAAAACCATTTGCGTATTATTAATTATACTTATCACATAGACCTTGAATCCAGCCATCGAACCAATATTAATTCATTATATAAACCATGATATAAGGTTTCAGAATTAAAAATAACTTTTCAATAAATTAGCTTATTTTGTTTGAATGGAGTAATTAAGCCGATACTGTTTTACTAGAAAAGATATTAACAGATGCCAGAATTCATATCCATATATCTGTATGTGATATCGGGATACTATCGTGATGACTGTATAGATCAGCAATATCTTCCTACATGTCTTATTTGTATATTCTTTATTCATTTTGTGAATTAAAAAATAAGATATATGCAATAATATTGCTTTTGATGCATTTATACCAATCAAATTACTGAAATCCACTAGGAAACAACAGATAAAGTACATATGTTTTCCATAATATTACAAATTGCAACAGTTGTTGACGGCTTCTAAAAGCATATGCCAGGGCTCGAAAGTTAACACTCGCACACTCGCTAAATGCAAGTGAAAAATACCAATTGCGAGTTAAGTTTTAAGCCACTAGTATTTTTTTGCGAGTAAAGAAATAGTGAAAAAACAAGTAATATTGCTAAATAAGCTCGACGTCGTTAACCCTAAACCGTAGGTCAATTTAAAGAACATCCGAATACAAGTATGCGGAAACGCGCACCTTGTATGTAGACTGGTTTACTTATAGTACTGATATGCGGATGGTATTGGTACAAAGAAAGTGAAACAGTAAACTATTCACACATGTTCATGAACAGACATGGCGTCTAAGCGAAAAATAACTAGTTTCTCTTTGCCCACAGACGGAAATAACAATACGAAAAATAAAGCAAAGTTAACCATTGGGTTAGAAAAAAACGGAAATTAAATCCTTCTACAAAAACAGTGAAAAAGGGAAAAAGAACTTAAGAATATAAAGCTTAAATTTGCGATAATGTTTTTGATTTTGCTAGTTGGTACTAAAGCTGCTGGCAATGTTTTGCAAGTAGAAAAAAAAAGTTAAATTCAAGCCCTGCACATGCGTATTTTCAACATATTTAGGACCAAGCGTTTTCAAATGTGTTGTAATACATACACTTTTTGTAAATAACAAGAGCTGTGTTTTGTGAAAGACAATGCCCTCATACTGCGCATTGAAGCCGCACGGCAGCTATTTTAGAAAAAAATGACCTTTGACCTTGACCTTTTACCACTCAAAATGTGCAGCTCCATGAGTTATACATGCATGCCAAATATCAAGTTGCTATCTTCTATATTGCAAAAGTTATGACCAAGGATAAAGTTTTGGGACAGACACACACACACACACACATTCAATGACAGACAGACAGGCCAAAAACAATATACCCCCGATCAATCCGGGGGCAGAACAAATGTAATTTCATTAAGTTCTTCATGTTAATTGCAATTCATAATTATTTTCCTCAATAATTTCGGTAATTCTACACAAGAAATTAAACACGCACCAGTACTGAAATCCCCTTTGTACAAACCTTGAAGTGTCTAAAAAATCATAATAGTGATTTTTATAGTAGAAATCAGTGATACGTATATCAAAACCTAACAACAATCCAGTGTTTTTCCTCACCACTTTGGGAATGGTACTGGTCAAATTGGGAAAAATAGCGTCTTTTCATCCAAATTGGGAAATTTATAATTTATGCTGAAAACTTCTTACAGCATTTACAAATAAAAATAAGGTGCATTTAACAAACTCAAACAAAAGAATAGTACCACCAGGGAATAATCTAGAATTTACTATCTATGGGTCCCTGAACTCGCAGATTTTAGACCAGTAAGTCCCAGGCCAAAATTAATGAGACCACCTTGAAAAAGAATGGGTCCCAAATTCTGGCAAGTAAAAGTTTGGTCCGGGCTAGTTATTATGCCCCCCTTCGAAGAAGAGGGGGTATATTGCTTTGCTCATGTCGGTCGGTCGGTCGGTCCGTCCGGCCGTCCACCAGGTTGTTTCCGGATGATAACTTAAGAACGCTTGGGGCTAGGATCATGAAACTTCATAGGTACATTGATCATGACTTGCAGATGACCCCTATTGATTTTGAGGTCACTAGGTCAAAGGTCAAGGTCACAGGTGAAGGTCACAGTAACTGCAAATAGGCATTTTAAGGATTTAGCATGGTTCAAACAAGGGAAACAACTACCGTTTATGCATGTCCTTTTTATTATAGCATTTGCCTCCCTTTAATTCATTTAAAATCTCATTTTACAGCAGAGATTCCAAATCTGACCTGTAAATGAGCCCCATATTTACTGCCAGTGCTAGGTTACCTTTTCCCATTTGATCATTCTTAAGTATTGGCATTGTAATGCTGCTGCTACTGCTACTTCTACTACTACTACTTCTTCTACTACTACTACTACTACTACTACTACTACTACTACTACTACTACTACTACTACTACTACTACTACTACTACTACTACTCTACTACTACTACTATTCTACTACTACTACTACTACTACTACTACTACTACTACTACTACTACTACTACTACTTCTACTACTACTACTACTACTACTAACTACTAACTACTACTACTACTACTACTACTACTACTACTTATAGTACTAGTTACTACTACTAACTACTAACTACTACTACTACTACTACTACTACTACTACTACTACTACTACTACTACTACTACTACTACTACTACTACTACTATACTACTACTACTACTACTACTACTACTACTACTACTACTACTACTACTACTACTACTACTACTACTACTACTACTACGACTACTAGTACCACTACCACTACTACTACTACTACCACCACTACCACTACTACTACCACCACCACCACCACCACCACAACCCCCCCCACCACCACCCCCCACCACCACCACCACCACCACCACCACTGTTCACAGTGACAAAAAACGTATAGGGGGGCATGCATGTTTTACAAACAGCCCTTGTTTTATAATCTAGTTGTCCGACAGGGCAAGTCCAAAAAAGAACAAAGCATTTAATTTAGACTTTAATTAGACTTTAATTGCTGTAATCATTTTGTTAAATGTGCATAAATAAAAAGGTTTTGTGGTGTATCATTTTGATCTTCATTACAAAATATGAGGTTAACAGTTAATGTGATATTTCAAGTTTGGGCAAATGGCTTTACGTTAAGTGCAAGTAGATTTTCTAAGTACTTGCCCAGCAGGGCAAGTTGGTTTTTAGGTTAATGTTGAGCCCTGGCACATGTAGATTATTCCCTGTACCACAACAATAAATTTTATAGGTTAATGTTTGATCTGCTACTGTAATACAACCTATCAAAGTGTACCTCATACTTCGTATCAATCTTTTTTTACTTTTGGTTCTTGGTTCAACTTCACAGTCTAAATTGGTATCAGGTTCCGTGGGAAAAATTCCACAAGGGTACATTACACTAAAACATTTTGTATCTCTCTGTGGTCCATTCAAAAGTAGTGCCTATTTCTAAAGATTTCCTTTTCTGTTCTTAAATAAAAGCCATTTAACAATGTGAGACATGTCTTTTGTGGTTCTTTCTAGAGGGGGTATATTTTTCTTGTTACACTGTTATTGATTTATTCATTATTGTAGTCATTTTATTCACAATGTTTAATAATAAAGGAAATAATATTTTATAACAAATATTATATAATAACATGCAACAGGGAACGTACCATATGATACAACCACTTGCTCAAAAGTGCGCTTTTAAGAAAAGAGTGCGCTCACAAAAGTGCCCTTTTGACAAAATATCCCCCCTTGCCTTTCAAATTATACAAATCCTAGTTGGAGCACTGAATTCTCTCTGAGCCTTACGTGTATTAGTCCCCTCAGTCCATCTGGGCTTTCATAAGATGTCTGCTTATTGTCCCCTACCGGTGAAACGTAACTTTGACGTAAATAAGTCCGCTCAGTCCATATGAGCTTTCATAAGATGTCTGCTTATTGTGTGATAGCCTTACATTTATAAGGCCTCTCAGTCCATCTGAGCTTTCATAAGATGTCTGCTTATTGTGTGATAGCCTTAAATTACGTTAATTAGTCTTCTCAATTCATCTGAGCTTTCATCAGATGTCTGCTTATTGTGTTATAGCCTAACATTTATTAGTCCGCTCAGTCCGTATGAGCTTTCATAAGGTGTCTGCTTATTGTGTGACAGCTTTACGTTAATTATATGTCTACTCAATCCATCTGAGCTTTCATAAGATGTCTGCTTATTGTGTTATAGTCTTACATTAATTAGTCCGCTCAATTCATCTGAGCTTTCATAAGATGTCTGCTTATTGTGTTATAGCCTTACATTAATTAGTCCGCTCAGTCCGTATGAGCTTTCATAAGATGTCTGCTTATTGTGTGCTAGAATTACGTTAATTAGTCTACTCAATCCATCTGAGCTTTTATTAAACACGTCTGCTTATTGTGTGATAGCCTTATGTTAATTATATGTCTACTCAATCCATCTGAGCTTTCATAAGATGTCTGCTTATTGTGTTAAAGTCTTACATTAATTAGTCCGCTCAATTTACCTGAGCAGTCATAAGATGTCTGCTTATTGTGTTATAGCCTTACATTAATTTGTGAGCTCAGTCCGTATGAGCTTTCATAAGATGTCTGCTTAATGTGTGCTAGAATTACGTTAATTAGTCTACTCAATACATCTGAGCTTTTATTAAAAATTGTCTGCTTATTGTGTGATAGCCTTATGTTAATTAGTCTGCTCAGTTCATCTTACATATACATGTAAAGTAAAACTGAATGCATATTGTGTAGCCTTGTGATAAATCAAATGTTATAAATACTAATCAACTAATCAAAACTTTTAGTTCGAATATTTTCACTTCATTTGTGTATGTTTAATAATGTGTTATTTATATATTATAGGTGACACCGAAAAAATGGCCTCCTATGAAAAAAGTCCACTCTCATGGAGACAATTTAGTTGTTGCTAACAAAATGGCGAGTTTAGGTGATGTGTTTAAGGAGAAGGAACGGACAAACTGGTTGAAGGCGTGGCTAGCTTTAGATATTGCAAAGCCTGGCTTAGAGAATTTTGTTACCAACGAGGCTCAGAATTTTCACCAGCACATTTACTTCAAATTGACTGGTAGATCTTGTACCAGTTGTTCTACAGCAAATTTACTGAAGAAGAAAAAATGTCCAAGGAATATTTGTGATAACGTTTGTCAGGAAATTATCAAAGAGCATCGGTATAATTATCAACCCAACTGTTGGTCTTCGAAGAATACATCTGCGCAATTATGGCAATCATCAAGCCGGGGATATTGTGAACTAGCCAAGTGTTTTATCCAAACAGATGGATATGCTGACAAGACAACATTTAAAGAAATAGACTTCAACGGAGTCGTCAGTTATATGCTAAACTGCAAGCGCTTTGAAAGCTTGTTGTCTTTTCCAATAACAACAGGACAGCCCACAACTCACACGCCTGCATGCCTCTTGTATAAGGTAAGAACTGCAGTGTCTCTGACACAAGCAATGTTTGTATGGTATTTTTACTGCATATGTTCAAATATAAGTATTTCATATTAATTATACCCCCATTACCATTGGTAATTGGTACTTACGTCAATATCTCCAAGATCAAGGTCACACTTTGAGTTCAAAGGTAAAAAATGGCCATAAATGAGCTCGTCTGAGCCATAACTATAAGGTTCATTGTGAGATTTAAAAATTACTCAGTACATTTGTACACAATCATTGGACCATGTGTCATGCGAAAGAATTACGTTGATATCTCCAAGGTCAAGGTCACACTTTGAGTTCGAAGGTCAGAAAAAGGCCATTAATGATCTTGTCCATGCCATAACTATGTCATTCATTGTGAGATTTTATAATTACTCTGTACATTTGTACACAATCATTGGTAACTCTGTCATTCATTGTGAGATTTTAAAATTACTCTGTACATTAATTATATTCACAGTTATTGGACGGCGTGTCATGCGAAAGAATTCAAGAGTTCAAAGGTCAAAATGGCCATGAATGAGAATGGCATAATAATTCTTTAAAATCGCCATAAAGTACATTGTACACTACGCGACCAACGATTTTTGCCTAAATCACCAACACGCGGTGATCACCGCAAATGCTATAAATAGAATCTCCGCGGTGATTCACTGTGACTCACCGCGTTCACGGTCAAACGCGGTGAAGTACGATTTTCCTACGTTACATGTATAATCTTAACAGCGATGATAGCAATAATATGAGATTATTAGCATTGTTAGCAGATATAAGAGAGTATCCTTTTTTAAATTTCAACGTCATGTCTTGTTTTTGTCTTTTTAAATGCAGCGTATAAATCAAACAAAAACGTGTTCGCACATAGCTGTAGGATACCGCAAATGGGGGAGTGATAATTGCGTTTTTGATTATGCAATAAACTGTTTGATTAACAGTTAATTACTTTGAAGCCAATGATTTCAATAGACGCAAAATCCTGCGTTATGATGCGAGCAAATTAAAAATGAATCGTTTTTGAAGCAACCCTTTTTTTTCTGCCGTGCGTCATAATGACGCAGGGTTGGCATATACATGTATACTTAATTGACCGGGCCGGCGGTCAATACCCTGTTAAAACCGGTCAATACTGGTCATTTATACTGGCCATTACTGGTCAATACTGGTCGATTGAAAATTGAAGCACTTAAACATCACAAAGGAGCTATTTTATATTAAATTAATAATTATTCTGTAATTAATAAACTTTTTGAGTTATTTATTAAAAAAATCTTTAAAGCTGTTTATTGTTTATGAAAACAGCCTCAAATACATAAGGACTAAGGCAATATCTTTATCTCAGTGTATTACATCTGTTACTAAAGTATTATTAATATTGTAGGTACCACAGCATTTGAATTTTCACTGATCTATTGTCTCCTTTTCTGTATTACGAGTTTTTTTTTCCTTTCATATTTTAAAGTTCAATTGGTATTCAAAGTAAAAGCAATCAAAGTTCTTGATTTTGACAACAATGTTTTCCAATTGTGGGTATTCTCTAGACCCTTTTTTTCAATTATTTTTAGCTCATCTATTTTTTTTTTTAAATTATGAGCTATTGTCATCACCTTGGCGTCGGTGTCCGGTTAAGTTTTTGCGTTTAGGTCCACTTTTCTCAGAAAGTATCAATGCTATTGCATTCAAACTTGGTACACTTACTTACTATCATGAGGGGACTGGGAAGGCAAAGTTAGATAACTCTGGCGTGCATTTTGACTGAATTATGTGCCCTTTTTATACTTAGAAAATTGAAAATGTTGGTTAAGTTTTGCGTTTAGGTCCACTTTTTTCAGAAAGTATCAATGCTATTGCATTCAAACTTGGTACACTTACTTACTATCATGAGGGGACTGGGCAGGCAAAGTTAGATAACTCTTGCGTGCATTTTGACAGAATTATGTGCCCTTTTTATACTTAGAAAATTGAAAATTTTGGTTAAGTTTTGTGTTTAGGTCCATTTTATTCCTTAAGTATCAAAGCTATTGCTTTCATACTTGCAACACTTACTAACTATCATAAGGGGACTGTGCAGGCAAAGTAATGTAACTCTGACTGGCATTTTGACAGAATTATGTGCCCTTTTTATACTTAGAAAATTGAAAATTTGGTTATGTTTTGTGTTTAGGTCCACTTTAATCCTACAGTATCAAAGCTATTGCTTTCATACTTGCAACACTTATTAACTATCGTAAGGGGACTGTGCAGGCAAAGTTATGTAACTCTGACTGGCATTTGGACCGAATTATGGGCCCTTTATACTTAGAAAATTGAAAGTTTGGTTAAGTTTTGTGTTTTGGTCCACTTTACCCCTAAAGTATCATAGATATTGCTTTCATACTTGGAACACTCGCAAACTATCATAAGGGTACAGTAAAAGGACAAGTTGCATAACTCTGGATGTCATTTTTACGGAATTATGGCCCTTTTTTGACTTAGTAACTTTGAATATATGGTTAAATTTTGTGTTTCGATCCACTTTACTTCTTAAGTATAAAGGCTATTGCTTTCAAACTTCAAATACTTTCATGCTATCATGAGGTTACTGTACCTGGCAAGTTTAATTTTACCTTGACCTTTGAATGACCTTGACTTTCAAGGTCAAATTATTAAATTTTGCTAAAATTGCCATAACTTCTTTATTTATGATTAGATTTGATTGATACTTTGACAAAACTACTCTTACCTGACATACCACAATAGACTCCACCTAAACCATCGCCCGTGCCCCCCCCCCTCCCCCCCCCTTGCCCCACCCCTATTTTTTTTTTTTTTTTTTTTTTTTTTTTTTTTTTAAGATCATCTCACAAATGACCACCACAACCTCACACTATACCTCCCCCCCACCCCACCCCCTCCCCAATTTTTTTTTTAAATGGTTAAAAAACAAAACTATTTATTTTTATTATTTTATGTTTGAAATACCGTCCAACCATCGCTACCAAGAATCCCCCCACCCCCCCTCCCCCCACCCGAATCCCCCCCCCTAATTTTTTTTTTTTTTTTTTTCTTTTTTTTAGATCATCTCACAAATTACCACCACACCCTCACACTATAACCCCCCCCCACCTCACCCCCCCATTTTTTTTAAACAGTTAAAAAACAAAAATATTTATTTTTATTATTTTATGTTTGAAATACCGTCCAACCATCGCACCCAAGAATCCCCACCCCCTTCCCCCCCCCCACCCCCCCAACCCCACCCCCCCCCCCAATTTTTTTTTTTCCTTTTTTTCTCATTTTTGGAAGATAATGTAATAAATGTCCACACCCCCACCCAATGCACCCCTCTTCACTCCACCCCTCCCTCCTTTGTGATTGAAAATGAGAGTCCCTTCACCTTTAAAAAGAAAATAGATGAGCGGTCTGCACCCGCAAGGCGGTGCTCTTGTTTTCTTTTAATAATTATTTCTAATTAATGTTTTTTATTTTTATATTTATTGAAAATAAAAGATTTTTCACTATTTTGTTTAAAAAGTTTTTAAAGAAATCTAGGCAAGAATACATTACATTAGGCCTAAATGAAAATTAAGTTTGTTTGCCCTTTACCGACTGACCAAGTTTTTACCCCCCGACCCCAAAAAATTTATTGCGATTTCTGAAAACGTATTTTTTTTATTTTTCGTTTTCATTTTCGCCGATCATAAAAGAGCCGACTGCAATATTTATTCGTGCGCGTATTTATATGCCTGTCCATTCTTATCGCCCCTGACCCATCTAGGTGGCTCCGTGGTTGCAATTTCATATGCCCCAGAATAGACAGTAATGCAAGCGTCTTTAACCAGCATCGCGATGGGCGGTGTTCCGTGAAAATGACCGAACGACATCATCTTTAACTATTGGTTCACCCAAGTAGTCGGACATATAAGAGTTTACGTTCATTGCACACATGTTGTTAATGTGATCCAAGATGGCGGACAATGAAAAGAAATAACGATGCTCAGCGAGGACAAATAACTATCGAACATCATATAATTAGTATGGATTAATGAAAAGAGCGTGTCATTCTACGATGGAGCATACGTTTTAGATACAAATAAAACTCTTTAAAAGTGTTTGAAAATTGAAATGCAGTCTACTCGCAAAGAAAAATACATCTAACAGTTACAGGATTATCGTTCGAAAATGCAAAATAAAAGACAAACATGATTAAATTTATATGCAAGTGGATCTGTGTTTAATCAGATTCATGTGCATATTGTGCTTTATTATGTTTGCCACTCTTAACAGTTTACTGTAATGGCATGTTAGTGAAATGGATATTTAAAGGTAAACTTATTTAATATATTAATGTCACTTAGCTAAATACATCGACAACACTCAAGTATATATGTTTAGAGCGTTAATATATCCACAAACTGAAACTAACACGCTTAATTTATTTCCCCAAATCAAGTTTTCATGCTTATGTTAGTTGCAATAATACAACTCCCAGCTATTGACCCTCTGAGCTGTACGTATGTACTCATAAAAGGTCAGAGCATTCAAGAAGAACTAATGCTTATGTTCAGTTTGCCCTTTCGTGAATTTACTTTGCCATGCCGAGACTTTGCACTAACCGGTCAAACACTTTAAATTGAGGCCTGTGAAAATTTCAACTGGCCTGTGAATTGTTTCTCCTGGTAGGCAAGTCTGGCCTGTAAAATGTGACTGTCTTTCGCCATGTCTGAATTTTTCCATTAAAGGCTTTGGGCTGTCTTTCTACACTCCTTCAATGCTTGTTGCATGCTAATTAAGCCCAATTTAAGAGAAAGGTTTAAGTTAAAAATAAAAGCTGTCTGGCAGTTAAATAATGACAAATGCATTTGAGCAATTAACATCATATAATGAACATATAATTATTTGATGTAATAACACACAAACATGCAGTTGATATTAATATATGCAAGAAACAGTAAACAAGATAATGTTAAGCTACATAGGGCTTCGTACACTGCAACAATGCTTTAATAACAGTGTTTTAAATATTCATAGACTATAAGTGTATTAAAAATATAATTTCTCAAACAGGGGTTTTTTTTAGAGAAAGGGGAAGACGCTGGACGCTGGGTGAAAGGGGAAAAAAGAGTGCGAAAGAGACATATTAGGGTAAAAAATAAAAACTGTTCATTTCAATGTCTATAACTCATCAAAAGAGGCTTGTCTCCGTCCTTTTTGTTCTTAAACACATTTAACACGTATTAAAGTCAAAGTCCTTAATTAAGTTGCAGGTGTAGATCTAATTATGGGAAATGTTTTTAACTATATTTCTGTACTGGGGCCGGGGGACGATGTCAATTTTGTGATTTCAATTTCATGATGAATGGGTTGACGATCTTGATCTGCTACAGTATTGGAAGGGAAAGGAGCAGCAGCTGCCGATTGTCTACTTTCACTTTCACAATGTTCGATGTTGATTACCTCAGAATCCTGATGGGTTATAACGGTTTTCGATGATTCTTTCTTAAAAAATGCCTCGATGCGTTCAGTATCTTCCAATTCCGAATGTTTTATTTTGTTTGTGTAAGAACGCCAATTGTGAGACATTTTTTTCTGTTTTCACGTTTATATCTTGGCTTGCACATAGCCCGGATGAAAATTCGACTGGTTTCTGGTAATTTATTGACGAAACACCCTTCTCGCGCAAGACCGGTATCCAGTTAAATAGTCACATGATTATTACGATTAGTTGCCCAGTTTACATAACGTTATTTAAGAGCTATATTTAGAATAACTGGGATTCCCAGATTTTTTGTGTTCATCTGGAGAGAGAGAGAAAGATCGTTGTACATGGTGCAAATTGGATAATTGTCGAATGCCCAAAGGAAAAATAAACATTTCTTTGAGAGAAAATATTATATTTTGGTGAAAAATGATATTTTTGGTGGGGAAATTGTATTTTGAGGGGAAAAATTCTGGTAGGGGAAGACGCCGAATATCGGCGTCACTTTCTTAGTAAAAAAAACCCCTGTCAAATAAAATAAAATAATTTTCCTACCTACCTACCCACTTGTAAAATTTAGGGTCGGTTAAGGGCAAACCAACAATATTTTAATTGTGGCCTTAGTAAGGCTCATGTCAAAAAGGTGCCATTTAAGGTCCTATTATCAGTTTTGGATGCCCAACCTGTAAAGGTGAGAAGACTGTGGGGAAAGTGGGGCATGATGAACAACTCATACACAGTAATTAACAGGTTCTTGTTGAATCAAGCACATGCTTATCTGCGCACTCATAATTCATTAGTTGAAAAAAAGTTCAATCAAACAGAAAAATCTAATTGACCAACTTTGACTAATTTGCAAAATTTGAATCCCGGACAATCACACCTACAGACAATCGCTCCTACGCTAAATTTGACAGGGCGGACAGTCGCTCCTACGATGTTTTGACAGGGCGGACAGTCGCTCCTACAATGTTTTGACAGGGTGGACAGTCGCTTTTACATTATTTTGTTAACCCTGACAATCGCTCCTACATTATTTGTCAACCCAGACAGTCGCTCATACATTATTTTGACTCCACGGCAAAACGTAGTATACGCCGATCAAATGCTTAGCACCTATAATTAACTGACAATTAAAATTGTCAACTTGTTAAAAGTAAGCCAATTCAACATGAGCCTATCAATGTGATTTTAATTAATTTACCTATTAACGGACTATGTTACAGTTTGTCGATTTTTTAACTGTAACTATAAGGTTGTTAGAGGAACACCTCGGACAATGCTTCCTACATTATTCTTATCAGGGACATTCGTTCCTACATTGCATTTATTGGAATAATTGCCATTTCGTGAATCGAATAGACATAAAAAACCGCATAGATGAAATGTTGTTCTTGATTTAATTTGTATTTATGATATGACATGATCAGCTTCGAGCGAATGAGGATTCGTACCGTTTATCAGTGTTATCTGAAATCAGAAGTTATATTTATATAATAGCAAAGGAATAGTATTTATATAACAATAAAATTTAATTTAAACATGACTGTCTTTCTGGCAAATTAGGTAGCAACAATCAAAAAGTCTTAATGATACGCAAACATCCTTTTCAAGTACAATCTTTCAATAAATATCATTTAATCAATAATTGCTATATCAACAATGGTAGAAGCAATCGATAATGTCCACTTTGACACCTATGATGTGCGAACGGTGCGTTAAGATTTCAGACTGGCGTCACCTTAAAGTTAATTAAGGTAAGTAAACAATTGGTTAGGTCATTGTTGTCACATTTTTCCCATTGATACAACTGTATATGATACTGAACGATTTCTAAATCGGCATTTCTATGATTATTCAAAAAGTGTGTTAAAGTGATACTTCACAATTTTTTATTTGTGTTAAGTTGTAATATATTGATAAAATGTAAGATGTATATGTTATAATAACACAAAATAGACCAGAAAAATTATACATTTAAGACGAAATTCATAATAACACAACATGGTGGCGAATTCAACTGTTCAGACATGCTCGATTTCAGAATTAAATATCTGGCTTATTTCGCATTTTTCGACACATGTTTTTCTTAACTTTCATTTTAATTTATATTGAAATATAATGTGTAATACGTTTTTACACATTTTATATAAATTCATAAATTTTTAGTATATTATTTACACAACGATTGTTTCGTGAGCATGAATGGGCATAATACCATTATAATTATTTTTATATGTCGACTTACACTGAGATATGTTAATAGCGAACCCTTGCAGGAATGGAAACGACTTTCAGTGCTCCAGCTAGGATTTGAAAAGGGCAGGGGGGCTTTTTTGTCAAAAGGGCACTTTCCACGCGCAGTATTTTGTCAAAAGGGCACTTTCGACGCGCAGTATTTTTTGAAAAGGGCACGTTCGAGCGCGCGGGTGTTTCTGGATGCTTCCTATTGCATGTTAATTTATATGTTATAAATAATTGTATTATTCCCATTATTATAAAACCATTCAAATATAATGTCTACAATGAGGATTAAAGTAATTACAATGTAATAAGAGATTTATGAATTATCATAGGTAAAAAAAAAAAAAATTTTTTTTTTTTTTTTTTTTTTTTTAGGGGGGGGGGCAGGGCGGAGGTTCGGGGGGGCAGGGCGGAGGTTCGGGAGGGCAGGGTGCGGTGCCCTTCGATTTAGGCCTAGCTGGAGCACTGGACTTTTACTGCATACCCATGGCATTGTAGACTGACCGCGTTTGTTCATTAGAAGTTCCATGTTGGAAATGAATTTAAAGGTGTGGGACATTACAATATATACATATTGTTTTCACAGTTTGCTAAATTACATTTAAAGAATCGACAAACTGTAACATAGTTTCTTAATAAGTAAATAAATTAATTAAAATCACATTGATCGGCTCATGTTGAATCGGCTTACTTTTAACAAGTCGGTAATTTTAATTGTCTGCTAATTATAGGTGTTAGCCTTTGATCGGCGTATAATACATTTTGCAGTAGAATCAAAATAATGTAGGAGCGACTGTCCGGGTTGACAAAATAATGTAGGAGCGATTGTCCGGGTTGGCAAAATAATGTAGGAGCGACTGTCCGCCCTGTCAAAACATCGTAGGAGCGACTGTCTGCCCTATCAAATATAGCGTAGGAGCGATTGTCCGTAGTGTGTTATGTTGTATATTCACAATGATCTTGTCAGATTGAAAAATAAGAATAAAAAAAATAAACAAAACTATTTTAGAGAGATAAACTAACATTAGAGTGAAATGTCTATAAGTGGACAAAACATTATGAGAATTTAATCCGATTCCATTTTTGTTCAAAGATTTGTAATGTGTCATTACTGAGGGCTATTTCTTTCTCAATCTGGATTTTTAGTTTAAGACTATGGACAAAACAATTAAAATTTGTACTTGTTTTTTGTACTTCATGTTTAAGATAAAATATTTCATCAATATAACCATAAAATTCACAATATTATTACAGTCTATTGATTTCAATGAGTTAATTCCGAAACTTACATTTAAGAAAGATAGTTTAACGTTTAGTTGATGTTGTTCAAGAAAAGATATTAATTGATTCCAAATAGGCTGGATGTGTTTGCACTCCCAAAAAAGATGTTCTATTATGTAAGTTTCAATGTTTTCACTGCAGAAGTCACACAGATTTGAGTTAGATAATTTTCATTTAAAGAGATATTTATTTGTAGCTATAATTCTATGGATGTATTTATATTGAAAATTTGTCCAAAGTTATGCCCCTCAAGACGTTTCCTTTTATCTGAATATATAGTGCAATATTGTGAAAAAAAAAAACCTATTTATTTTTTAATTTTTTTTAAGATCACACAAATGACCACCACATCCTCACACTATACCCCCCCCCCCCACGCCACCCCCCAATTTTTTTTTGTGAAACGGTTAAAAAACACAAATATTTATTTTTATTATTTTATTTTTGAAATACCGTCACACCATTGCACCCAAGAATCCCCGACCCCGACCCCCCCCCTTAAATTTTTTTTTCTTTTAAGATCATCTCACAAATGACCACCACACCCTCACACTATTATAACCCCCCCCCCCCTCCCCCCACCCCATCCCCTAATTTTTTTTTTTGAAACGGTTAAAAAACACAAATATTTATGTTTATTATTGTTGACTATTTTATTTTTGAAATACCGTCCAAGAATCCCCTCTCCCCACCCCCCCCAACCCCACCCCCGATTTTTTTTTGCATTTTTTTCGCATTTTTGAAAGATAATGTTATATTAATGTCCACACCCCCACACTATACACCCCTCTTCACTCAACCTCTCCCTCCTTTGTGATTTAAATTGAGAGTCCCTTCACCTTTAAAAAGAAAATAGATGAGCGGTCTGCACCCGCAAGGCGGTGCTCTTGTTTTTAGTAGTCACCGCAAATCACGGCGATTGCCCCATCGTGGTGTTTCGCGATGATTCTACAGCTGATCTTTATCGCGAGATGATCACAGTGAAATCACGGCGGAATCACCGCGAATCACCCGTAGAGTGTTATCGCGGCTTATCGCGGCGAATCACCGCAATTTGTCACGTTGGCCCAAACGCGGTGCTGTGAGATTTAGGCAAAAATCGTGGGTCGCGTAGTGTATCGTCTCTTGTTTTTCGAAGACAGCCTGCAAAACATTCTGTGTGAATGCAGCATGTGGGGTTATATGTGACAAAGCTCTAGTTATATATAAATGTACATATAACAATGATGTGAATATGACAATGGTATTTTTTTCTTGAATTAATCAAAGGATTTATTGGAATTAATAAAGTTTAATGTAAATTGTATTTAATATTATCTCAGAAACTAGTCTGTACCGTCCGAAAAATTTGGGTTTCCTCTGTGCAAATTTGTTTATTCACTTACATGTACAAAAGCATGCAGTTTTTTTACAATTGATACATGTATTTTAAGAATTTGCGATTATTTTTCAAAGTGCAATATGTTATAAAAACTTATAACAGTTCTTAGTACTCGAGCAATATATTTACCCAAAATATAAGTTATTTATTTATGTTCATATGATCTACATGTAACAATTCAAACAAGCATTAGATTTAAATTGTTTGATATGAATACACTGTAACTCCAATATAAAGCGCTCCGTTATAACGCTGAATCCAATATAACGCGAAGGGTGCTTGGATCCCATTTTTTCTCCAACCTTCCATTTGATTTCTGATTCAAATCCGTATAATGCAACTTCATGTGTTTTCAGACAATTCAAAGATGGCGGCAATCACAGTTATGTTGATTGCTTTATTCAACCGTCCGTTGAACTGATTATAATCGCCTCGAGGTTAAACAACACCGACAGCTAATTGGTGTAAATCTGTTGTGTAATGTCAATAAAGGTGTGAAAAACTCGCGAGTCAGTGTTTATTACATGTTTTCCTCATCAGAGCGGTTCAGTGCGATAACTTCCATAAGTTAAGTGCAAGCGGGATAGTTATACAATTCAAGTAATTCAAAACGATTGAAACATTCTTTCTTTGAAATGGTTGCAGTTTGACTATATTAAATGAGCGGCTGTGAAATATACTGCCTACTGTATAAAACAACTTTTTCTGTCATTTTATTATCATTATAGTATTATGTCATTTAATCTCTTTCAGTTTGTGTATAAGAAATTAAATAATGCAGACGATTTATTTACATACGAACGCAGTGTACCGCCAATTGTTAACAGAGTTTCACTTTCGCGCGGTATCAGAAAGTCCCCGGGAAACACGTTTTTTGCATGCGTATGACGCAATATAACAATTTTTTGTACATGAGTCGTATTGCATTCAATCTAAATTTAAAGTTGCTCGTCCAATGAAAGCTCTGCCCCATAATGCACTGTACTCTTAACACTTCTGAAAATGGCATATATGCGTACGGTTGTGTTTACGAATTTCTTAAACATATATCGTCATTAATGTTCAAGATTATTATTTTTAAGTGATGTTGCAATTTTATTGGATTATCGGATAAATGTGCACATAAGAAAAGCGGTATGTATACTGTTATCGATACGATTCGGCTTATATGCATGTATTTGCGTCAACACAGCATGGCAATATACATGACCTAAATTATAGGCTATTCTATACCTGTTTTTTTTTTATAGCGCCCTGCAGTAAATGAGCTCAAAACTTATAACGCGGATCCGTTATAACGCTGTTTTGCAGCTTGGACCCCATTGACCGCGCTATATTGGAGTTACAGTGTAGTGTACACATGTACATAACTTACCTTATTTGGAGATTTATTAAAAAGTTTTTTTTTAATCACAAAGACTGAACATTTAGCAAAGCTTATCATTAAAGTGGAGGTTGAAACAGGAAGTGTTTTTTTGCATCACACACTTTATGATATACAATGTATAAACGCTAACACAATTGTTCCTGGGCATGTTTTTTCAATAGGCTTAATGTCAGATTTAATAATATTGTAATGCATATTGGTCATGTGTTTGTCTACTAGGCTCGTGAAATCCATAAAGCTGTGCGTCACTCTGCTGATATGAAACTGTCTGATAGCGATCTCCAAGACTACTTCAAAACATTGAAAGACCTGCTGAGGGATCCCGGCAAGATTTCAAGTCCGAGTCTAAGCCATGATAGCCATGCCCAAAATGCTGTAAAGAAATTAGAAGAGGTAGTATGTTAATGTTACATGTATGTCCTGTCAACTTGCACGTTCCCTTGCATAAAAAAGAAGATATTGGTTCAGACATTTGTCTCCATTTGGCTAATCATATGAAACAGATAACAATAAAGCACCCTCCCCTTATCGTTTTGAGCTTCTATGGGCGTATCACGCTCATGGAGAGCTTTTGTGATCACTTTTTGTCCGTCATTCTCTACAGCATTGTCCGTTGTGCGTCGTCAGCATTTAAACTGTTAACACTAGTAGCCACATTGATTGAGCAATTTTGTGAAACCTTTTCAGAATAGTTAGTAGAGCTGTAACGATTAGGTTCGATGCATCGAAAAACTGGTTCAATGCCGCTGATTCGATTTCGATACCATACGGCCAATTTCGATTCGATTCACTGCAATCCCGATAGACCCGCATTTTAAACCTTACTTTCCAAATCCGTCGTCTAATCGTTTTTGTCATTTTTAATACGTCTTGTGATTGGTCAATAGCCAATATGGCATCCTATGAATGAATGAATAACATGCTGAGCATTACATCAGCCGGTAAAATGGCTTTTTCAACCACAACGAAAGACGCACCGTCAAAATTAAAATCAAAAGTATGGGAACATTTCAGGATTCGCAAAGGTTCTGATGCAAGGGCAACTTGCCAAACGTGTTTTGTGGACGTAAGTTCCCTATATGGTTTGTATACTAAACTGTGTGCATTCTGAATAATCTGGAAGTTGTTTATATACTTGCATGGTTTTTGTTTTTTTTCTGTAAATCACATGTGATACATTGTGCATTTTGAGTAATTTAAGAATAACTCAACATGAGGTTTTGTTCAATAAATTTGTTACTTATAAAACAATGTTGTGTTTTTAAATTTTATTTAAAAAATTAAACACTTTTAATGTACAACATAATAAGTTTATAACAAATACCAAACATATTAATTCATGCTTTGGACATACCAAACATGAAATAATTTGCAAAATAAGCAGCAAATATTTTAATTTGAATCTAATTGAAAATAATCAAATCGGACCATTTGGTTTCAAAATCGAATCAAATCGAATGATGGGTGAATCGTTACAGCTCTAATAGTTAGGGCAGGTTTGAAATAAAGCTTTTGGGGGTGTTAATCTTGTGCATGGTGTATATATCAACACAAAACTTGCTCACAATATTCATTATCTTCATATCTCGGCTCGAAAGTAATTATACGCTTCTGGACAACTTGGCTGGCAAGGGGTGGGGCTGTTTTATTTCCTTGTTTTATAAAATATTATCACTGTGAAACATTGTTAACACTCTGGCGGATATATTTTTTCCGAATCATCAGAAACAATGACATTCAATAAGTTTTAGTAATATATATGCAAATTAAAAAAAGTTCAGGTCTATCGAAAAGTTTTGTTGCAGAGGGGACTACTTCTAATAATATTTTAGTAAATCTTGCAAACAATCTAAAGTCATATGTTTTTTTCTCAACCATCATGAAACGTAAAACCTTCCCTGATAAATAGTTTTATAATATTTTTATAGAGTTTGTACATGTAAATGGTCCCTTACAGCTGTCAAAAATTGCTGTTGTGGGTTGGGCTGTTTTCTGTATATGACAAATTTGAAGTCCCATCAATTCACTGTTACTAATATCGTGAGATTACAGACATATCCGTGCGGTCTTAAAACTGCCTGATGTAAAATAATGGGAATACAATGTTTCACTCAAAATCTTGGATTTGACGATAAACGTCTGATCTGATAAAACGCCAATGACATACACAATTTATGCTGGTTGTTAGATGCAAAAAAGCTTGTACATCCCCACTACATTTGCATCTGTAAGTGCCTTCACACCGAGTTTAAGGCATTAAGCCTTACACTTATCCGTCAGTCTTCATATACGAACAAAAGTCTTGCATTTTTATGTCCTCCACCACTATAGTGGGGGACATAATTATTGTTTTTGCCCTGTTGGTTGGTTGGTTTGTGTTTGTTTGTGCAAACTTTAACATTTGCAATAACTTTTGCAATATTGAAGATAGCAAATTCATATTCGGCGTGCATGTGTATCTCATGGAGCCGCACATTTTGAGTGGTGAAAGGTCAGTGTCATCCTTTAAGGTCAATGGTCAAATATATGGGGACATAGTGTTTCACAAACACATCGCTTGTTTAATTTGAAATCCTTTTTAAATACTGCACGTATCTCGCTCAAACTTAAAACTTATAATCTTTAAAACAGGAATTTTAGCTGCAACTAGCTTTGGCAAAATGTTGGCCCTTTGTCTGTGTTTAGCTACTCTGTGCATGAAGTGGTCAAGGTGAGATATTGTGATCACACTTTTGTCCGTTGAGATGTGCGGTGTGTGTACTCAACATTTAGCTCATTTCTACTCAAGAGACCACATTTTTTCCACCTTTGACAGAGTTTTTTTTTCAAAATCTAATTAGTCCAAAAAGTAGGTCACCAGGTCAATCGTACAAAAACGTTTGTTACCACTATAAAGGCCAAATATTTGACTAAATATAGATGGAATAATGTATGTTTATTTAGACAATGTCTAGGCAGAGTTCAAATATGGGTAAAGTACATCCACAAACTAGGCCTCCTGGTAAAATCTTACAAAAAACCTTTATACTGCTCTAAAGGCCATATTAATGGCTGAATCTTAATGAAACTTGGTCGTAACGTTTTTCTTGACAATATTGATACGATTCAAAATCAGACTTAAATCATTATCATATATGAAGGTTTACTAAGCATAACATTTACCTTGCATACTGCCTGATATGAATGATAATATATACATGTATGAAATATAAAGTACAAAAAGGACATTAAGTGATATTAAAGATAAAGTAACCACTTCACAATGTTAAGTGCTTTAATATTATTTGCACCGCCAGTGTTATTTTGTGTATAACTATCAAGTTATTTTGATTGATATTATAAATTGCAAAGTAAAATTTGTACCAACAAAGCTCATTTAAAATCAACAAGAACCTTGTTATTCTTAGTTGTCTTAAGATTAAATATATAAAACTGTTACAATTTCAATTTACAGTTGGAAAAAGACACCTTACTTTTGACTACAGTGGAGATGATGTGTTTGCTGGAGGCTGCTGATGCAACTTTGAAGCAGCACTTGAAAGATGTTGCCAAAGATGCTGTTGATGAATCAGCGAATGACCTCAGAGTAAACACAACCTTGTGTATTGATGAAATTAAAGACTATATGAATACATGTAAGCAAGAGCTCACCAATCATGCAGATATGCATAAACATGACATCATGGAACAAACAGACGCAGGCAAACAGGATATAAAGGAACACATAGACACAGGCAAACAGGAGGTAAAGAAACACATAGACACAGGCAAACATGAGATAAAGGAACACATAGACACAGGCAAACATGAGATAAAGGAACAAACAGACACAGGCAAACAGGAGATAAAGGAACACATAGACACAGGCAAACATGAGATAAAGGAACAAACAGACACAGGCAAACATGAGATAAAGGAACAAACAGACACAGGCAAACAGGACATACAGGAACACATAGGCACAGGCAAACATGAGATAAAGGAACAAACAGACACAGGCAAACATGAGATAAAGGAACAAACAAACACAGGCAAACATGAGATAAAGGAACAAACAGACACAGGCAAACATGAGATAAAGGAACAAACAGACACAGGCAAACAGGAGATAAAGGAACACATAGACACAAGCAAACATGAGATAAAGGAACAAACAGACACAAGCAAACATGAGATAAAGGAACAAACAGACACAGGCAAACAGGAGATACAGGAACACATAGACACAGGCAAACAGGAGATAAAGGAACAAACAGACATAGGCAAACAGGAGATAAAGGAACACATAGACACAGGCAAACAGGAGATAAAGGAACAAACAGACTTAAGTAAACAGGAGATAAAGGAATATATAGACACAGGCAAACAGGACTTTGATGAGCACGCAAACAAACACATTAGGGACATTAATGAACAGTTTGAAAATAGTGGTTTGAATGAAACTTCCTACAAACAGTCCTGTGAAGGTATGACTTATTTTCATGTCCCCCACTATAGTAGTGGGGGACATATTGTTTTTGCCCTGTCTGTTGGTTGGTCTGTTGGTTGGTTTGCGCCAACTTTAACATTTTGCAATAACTTTTGCTATATTGAATATAGCAACTTGATATTTGGCATACATGTGTATCTCATGGAGCTACACATTTTGAGTGGTGAAAGGTCAAGGTCATCCTTCAAGGTCAGAGGTCAAATATATGTGGCCAAAATCACTCATTTTATGAATACTTTTTAACTATTGAAGATAGCAAC
Organism: Dreissena polymorpha; assembly: GCF_020536995.1. Lineage (NCBI taxonomy): Eukaryota > Metazoa > Mollusca > Bivalvia > Myida > Dreissenidae > Dreissena > Dreissena polymorpha. The sequence goes on from NC_068362.1 coordinate 31,192,439, forward strand.
TTGATATTTGGCATGCATGTGTATCTCATGGAGCTGCACATTTTGAGTGGTGAAAGGTTAAGGTCAAGTTCATCTTTCAAGGTCAGAGGTCAAATATATGTGGCCCAAATCGCTTATTTTATGAAAACTTTTGCAATATTGAAGATAGAAGCTTGATATTTCGCATGCATGTGTAACTTATGGAGCTGCACATTTTGAGTGGTGAAAGGTCAGGTCAAGGTCAGAGGTCAAATATATGTGGCCCAAATCACTTTTTTTATGAATACTTTTGCAATATTGAAGATAGCAACTTGATATTTGGCATGTTGTGTATCTCATGGAGCTGCACATTTTGAGTGGTGAAAGGTCAAGGTCAAGGTCATCCTTCCAGTTTAGCATGCAATTATACAATTTCAAATGACTTTTTAAACAGCAAAACTAGCTTTTATAATCACTGTGCTTCAAACAAATGGAATGCTTTTGATCAATAAGATATATTCATATTAACAGTGATGTTAAGAAGAAAGTAGGTACAATCGACACATAAAATAGATAAAGGTTAATAAACAAATACATTAATTATTGCATACGTATGATTCCAATGTTCTTGCCTGTAAACAATTTAAAACAACATATGAATCCACGTATACCTCTTATGATACAACTTATGCTAGTATATGTCATTGTAAGATGGAAATTACTTATGCATGAAGCACGTGAATAATCATTATTGACACTTGGTAATAAGCAGTGATTTTGATAATTAGAATATTGCCACTAATTTGAATGAAAATTAAAATTACATACAAAAGTACTGTATTGAGTAGGTTATAAGTACAGATTGCAAGCAATTATGGGATTCTTCATGTTGATTTATTCATTATTGCATAAACTCTATCTATAATGCCCTCTGGCGGGGTGCAGAAACTTGGCAAAAGGAGGGCTTGAAAGGGAGAAATCGTGTATTAACAAAGCGATTCACGTGCCGTTCAAGTCCTGTTATGTGTTTTTCATATCCATAATCTGGTCCACACGCAGTTACTTCCCTTCTCCAGCCTTTGACAACTTTCCAATCATAAATGGGGAACTGAATAAGCACCAGTTTCCTCATGTATGCAGGGATAATGACTATTTCAATCCACTTTTCAAATTATACCATCTGCAATCTCTTGACAGCAGCTTTATTTTATTGGCAACGTCAATGAAGTTAAGGTTATTTACTCAACACTTTCAAAAGACTATGTTGTTAATGTAAGTGTTTTATTGTACCGTCAACGTTCCTGCTGTAAATTCCAAAAAAAATCCTTATTTCTTACTTTGCGCGGCTGCATTTCAGCTTTGCATTAATCCACTGTTTAAACACATTTTAAATCGAAAACTGCCTATTCGAAGGTAAAGCCTCGTCATTTCGGATGATGACCGAGTGAGGCATATGTAAAACACAACCTTGAACTGTAATGAAATAATCAAATTATTTTGTCGATGTCGAATGAACAAGACAATATTTTGTTTTCAATGTTATTTTAATTTATTATGTGTGATTTGTTTTTGCAATAATAGCGAAAATACACATTTTCTCGGACATGTTCATATGCGGGCGCTCTCAAAATCCTGTCACGTAATTATGTATCAATCGTGGATAACACACAGTAACAAACAAAGTTCATTTCCTTTTTCATCGTGATTTATTTCTGTTAAATAATTTCTAACACAACGCTTCTAATGTTCATGAAGTACAATTTTACAGCGTGGCTGCCAACATTAAATAATTTCTAACACAACGCTTCTAATGTTCATGAAGAACAATTTTACAGCGCGGCGGCCAATTAAACGTGACTGCTCTACTCGATTGTCAAACTAGGACTCTAGAATTTTTTTCTTACAACAAAGCACAGCATTTTATTCAAGGGTACATAAACATAAAATTTAGATATTTCCTATCTCATTCTTGGTTGGTTAACTGTTCTCTTCCCCCGATATTCTAAACCCACCCCTTTGAATAACCCTTGTTGATTGGATGGATCGCTTATACACCTACCACATGTCACAGCAGAAGAGTGCAATATACAATTATCACTTTGGGAACAGACCTCATTTCATTAGCATACTTGATCATACAAACAGATGCTCTCTATGGACAAACCACATTAGTAGTGTGAAACCTAACACTCCTATAATCAATTACCTAAACCCCGATACCCATAAGATACACACTCAATCCGAACTTACATTTGTTATGTACATTGGGAAATTGGATATTTCAATTATTTAAATTTCATTATATACCATATCTGAATTGGGGCTTGTTATGTACGAGCCGAATTTTTAATCAAGGACTGAGACAAATCAACATATACTCCCGATAATTGAACAACATTGGAGAAATGAAACCATACTTCCATAATCAATTTTTCAAACTTCATTACATGTCCTATCCGAACTGACATCTGTTATGTTAATTCCTAAATACCCGCAACATACAGCAACGTTACATACTCAAACATATTATTAAAATATTTCTCTATTGTTAAATCTATCTGTACTTAAATTTCTATCATAATAATAAACAATATGGTTATGTCACAATCTGTTCCTGCACGTCCTCGAAAACGTGTATTATCCCTATATAATACATGTACATTTATTATGTAAATAAACACAAGCATCATTGACAATGGGCTCTAAATGTTGCTGAACGTCAGGCAAAACAACATTCTGTGTTTTGGGCAACGGTCTGAAAACATTGGGTAGGTTAGGCTCTGTGCTTCTTTGTTTTCCTCTGCTATTAGTGAAACCAACCTGGAATGTTTATCCTGATGTGATTTCAGGATAACCTTGATTATGGCAATCTATTACCCAAAAGTTAAATAATTTTTTATTACTTATGCTTTACAGAACTTCAAGGGATTTTGAGAGTATTGTCAAAATAGAAGCGAATATTATTACTTTACCAGGTTACCAAGATTTGAACTCATAATTATGACCTAGATGTTAGCTTCTTTATTCACCGAATGTGAAGAGCCCTTCTACTCAGCCAAATGTAGGCATCAGCATACGTCATTGATTGTTCTGGTAAACTTTAGATGATTAGAAGATAGATAAACATTAGCTGTACTGAGGAGTGGTACTCTGTGGTCAGCTCAGGTCACGATTAGACTCAACCTAACTGAGTAGTTCTCTGTACATATCTTTGCAGAAGGAAATGGTTTGGGGCTCATATAAATTATTTGTCGATGATGTTTCAAAATAAATACTGATAACTACTCAGTTGATATGCAACAAGCCATTTTTAGCTCACCTGAGCACAACGTGCTCATGGTGAGCTTTTGTGATCACCTTTTTTCCGTCATCTGTCGTCCATCGTCCATTATTTGTGCGATGTCAACATTTGCCTTGTTAACACTCTAGAGGCCACATTTATTGTCCAATCTTCATGAAATTTGGTCAGAAGATTGGTCTCATTGATATCTGGATGAGTTTGAAAATGGTTACGTTTGCTTGAAAAACATGGCTGCCAAGGGTTGGAGCATTTTTCGGCGTCAGCTGTATACGCCAGCTTTTCACCTTAGCCTGACCTTTGTTAGCGTCCAGTAGAATTCAAATAAAACTTCCCGCGGCCAAGTACAGATGAATACACTTCATTGACTGCATTGGCTGATTTGATAATACCACTAGAACATTGGAAACATGTCCGCGTCTTTGTAACACTGTTTTACTGCGTGTTCAGCATGAAACAGTTTTATCTCTAATAAAAAGGCTTTATAGATAGAACAGTTTTACACTCAATCTTGACATCAATACAGTTTGTGCGTACATCTTTTTTTTCAGAGGATTTTCAGCGCGAGAACGTTGTGTACTTAAAGGCCATGTTCTCATATTTAGTACTGACTTCCATATTCCTGTCAACATGTTATATGTAAAAGTATAAAGAGCAGTGGAAGCGATGCCTCACTTTAATGTGTTGCATTTCAACCCGCGAGGTATAAGGGGTCAGTTCGCGGTTAGTGTGTTTGAATGTCAGAGTTTATATACAGGTCAGACCTTCTGTGCTGTTCGGAGTTCGCGGTCAGTTATATAATAGTTATATAATAAAGACGCTATAGCGTAAACTAGGTGAACCAGAATTTTCTTTACCACCAGAAAGATGTGAAATGAAGATATCCAGCGAAATTATTTTATGGCATGTCAATAATAGATTCTTAATGTGTTTTCAACAATACCATGATAAATATTATTTTTAATTAATTAACAAGAATTATTCCATCATATTTACTAATGTATTATTGCAGCATATTGACTAATGTATTAAGTATGAGCGCGATGATTCTCGATACTGTTAATAATTGAATCAAATACACGTAGCAATTCCCGATAAACCACTCAAACAGGTTTGTTCGAAGAACGCGCGTATACATATTTAAAATATGTACGGAGACTTCGCGTGTGGCCGGTTGACTTTGGTTTTCTTTTTTGTATCTATAGGTTTATGACCAGCAATATGTAATAATGTAAAATAAGCCGCGAAAACTCCGCGTAACATCCCGTACTGCGTTTGATGCAGCTAAAAACTGCACAGAAAAAGATATTAGCTAAACTTGATCTCATTCATTTAAATCTTTACCTTCCATAAACTTCAACCACAATCAACGCCGTATATCTTTTTTAAAGATATTTCTTGTTTCTTATAAGGCTATATATGGCTAGAGGCCACATTTATTTTCCGATCTTCACCAAACTTGGTCAGAAGATTTTGTCCCAATCATATCTTGTTATCTCGGGTGAGCAACTTTGGGCCTTTCAGGCCCTCTTGTTCATTTTTAGCTCGACTATTTTCCAAATAGTCCTTTGTACATTTATACTACTGTCTTTAATGTTTTCGTTGGTGCCCTATTAATTTTCTTGTTAAGGTTAACAAACAAATAATATATTTCTTCTGGTGGGGGCACATTGCAATTTCAAAACTCTGACCTGTAATTTAGCAAAATAATCCCTCTTTTTATGCCCCCCTTCGAAGAAGAGGGGGTATATTGCTTTGCTCATGTCGGTAGGTCGGTCCGTCCGTCCACCAGGTGGTTTCCGGATGATATCTCAAGAACATTGGGGCTAGGATCATGAAACTTCATAGGTACATTGATCATGCCTCGTAGATGACCCCTAATGATTTTGAGGTCACTAGGTCAAAGGTCAAGGTCACAGGTGAAGGTCACAGTTACTGTAAATAGGCATTTTAAGGATTTAACATGGTTCAAACAAGGGAAACAACTACCGTTTATGCATGTTCTTTTTATTACAGCATTTGCCTCCCTTTACTTCATTTAAAATCTCATTTTACAGCAGTGATTCCAAATCTGACCTGTAAATGAGCCCCATATTTACTGCCAGTGCTAGGTTACCTTTTCCCATTTGATCATTCTTAAGTATTGGTATTGTAATGCTGCTGCTACTGCTACTTCTACTACTACTACTTCTTCTACTACTACTACTACTACTACTACTACTACTACTACTACTACTACTACTACTACTACTACTACTACTACTACTACTACTACAACTACAACAACTACTACTACTACTACTACTACTACTACTACACCACCACCAATACCACCACCACCACCACCACCACCACCACCACCACCACCACCACCACCACCACCACCTCACAGTGACAAAAAACGTATTCACACAATGGCTGCTACTACAACTTATAGCCCAAATAGGGGGGCATGCATGTTTTACAAACAGCCCTTGTTTCCATTTATAAAGTTTCTGAAGATAAATGTGCAACTTTTCCATATCACTGTTTCTACTACAGGTACTAAATTTGAACTTGACAAATATATTTTCGGGGACGTTGAGCGAGGTTACTGACAAAGTTTCATAACACTTGCCTGCAATTTTGCAAATTTGTGCCTCGCTATATTCTTTGAAATAAACGTGCAGCTTTGCCGTATCACTGTTTCTACTACCGGTCTTCATTTGAAACTTCACAAATGTGTTCTGGGTCATTGTGTAAGATCCATTATCAAGTTAAATAACTCTGACCTGCAATTTAGCTGAATGATGTCCTCTTTTTGTGCTTGGAAATTGTGTTATTTAAAGGAGAAGACATATGCATATCACTGTAAGACAGGCTTTCATAGAAAAACTGTGCGCATGGGCCCTGGGTAATTGTGTGTGGTCACTTGCAAAGGTCTGATTGAAATTTGCTGAATTTTGCCCTCTTTTTGTCCCCCCTCCCTCCAAAGGCAGAGGGATTTTGAATTGTCTGTCTATATAGAATTGTCTGTCTATCAATGTGTCCGTCCGTGTGTCAAACTGTTCAGGGCTTTTTCTCAGAAACTATCTTAGATATCTAGATGAAACTTCGTGTGTGTATAGATATCAATGAGAAGGGCCATGCTCAAGAACCTTAACCCTACACTTACTTAAATAGGAGAAATTGCCCTGTGTTTTTGTATGATGTAACGTTTCAAGGCTAAATCTCCTAAACCATATAAGACTTTAACATGAAACTTTATGGGTGTATTGATATAAATGAGGATAAGAACCATGTTTAAGAACCATAACCCCACACGTTCTTAAATAAGAGTTATTGTCCTTTGTTGTTTTTATTGATCTAACTTTTCAGTGCAATATCTCAGATATGATAAAGATTTCAACATATAACGTTATGGCTGTGCAAAAATCAACGGGAAGAAGGCACAAGAACCATAATAGTGTTTCATTTTTAGTTGAAACAACAGATTTTTTTAATAAAGCAACAGATAAGACCGGGGGTCTAGGGGGTTCATGAATATGAATATGCAACTTTGGCTAATAGATATCATTGCTCTGGCTGACATTCATGATTGACAAAAAAAGGAAATAAGACAGGTGATCCGAGAAGAAAACAATATTATTTTCTTTCTATTAAAATTAATTTTACCTGATGAGAACTTCATCTCACATTTACATCTCGCAAAAGTCAGTCACAATCACTGTAACTGCTGCTATAATCATCCTCTCAGTTAAATGTCTTAATAGCGGCAGTAAGAAAAGTCATAACAATCGTGCAGAAGCGAATCTAAAACAGCACAAGAAAGATAACGAGAACCAAAACAAATATAACAGATAGTTATTGAACAATAACTAACAATATAAACAGGAAGAAAAATCAACTGTGTCATTTTCTTTCTAACCAGATTTAGCTTCAAATCTAAAATGTAAAGGGTTCATTTTTCTTTTCTTTCCACGATAAGACTCCATGCTGAATTAACCTTGGTTTCTGTTACAACGCGTCTGATTGGCTATTTCGTTTTAGACCGACGAATCGTCAACGATGTTTCATAAAAACGGTGGGGTGTGAAATCACTAAATTTATTTCACTATCGGATGAAAAACAACTTATTTTTCGAGATTTTCAACCGGTGATATGGATCGCCAATCGGTTAATAATGAAAACACTGCATAACCCTTCACTTTCATAATTATGAGTTATTGCCCTTTGTTGTTTTTGTATGATACACTACACGATTTCAGCATAAAACTTCAGGGGTGTATAGATAACATTGAGGAAAATTGCAATGCATAAAAATAATTACCCTATCAAGGGATTTACACCCATCCATACACAATTTTTATTTGGCAGGCAGTACCAATGTGCTTGGGGTCATTTTGTGAGGTCATGAACCAAGTTCTTTAAATCTGACATGCAATTTGACATAATTATCCTCCTGTTTTACTTACAAATGTGGCATACATGCAACTTCACCATATCATTGTTTCTTCTACAGGTATTAGATTGAAACTTCACACTTGCTATAGGTCTTTGTGCAAAGACAATGACCAAGTTCCAGAAATCTGTATTACAATTTAGCCGAATTACGCACCATTTTGTAATAAGAAAATGCTGATTAAAGTTTGAGTGGAACCACTCTATATTTATGCCCCCCTTCGAAGAAGAGGGGGTATATTGCTTTGCTCATGTCGGTCTGTCGTCGGTCTGTCTGTCGGTCGGTCCGTCCACGAGGTGGTTGTCAGACGATAACTCAAGAACGCTTGGGCCTAGGATCATGAAACTTCATAGGCACATTGATCATGACTCGCAGATGACCCCTATTGATTTTGAGGTCACTAGGTCAACGGTCAAGGTCACGGTGACCCAAAATAGTAAAATGGTTTCCGGATGATAACTCAAGAACGCTTAGGCCTAGGATCATGAAACTTGATAGGTAGATTGATCATGACTCGCAGATGACCCCTATTGATTTTCAGGTCACTAGGTCAAAGGTCAAGGTCACAGTGACCCGAAATAGTAAAATTGTTTCCGGATTATAACTCAAGAAGGCATACGCCTAGGATCATGAAACTTCATGGGTAGATTGATCATGACTCGCAGATGACCCCTATTGATTTTGAGGTCACTAGGTCAAAGGTCAAGGTCACGGTGACCCGAAATAGTAAAATGGTATTCGGATGATAACTCAAGAACGCATACGCCTAGGATCATGAAACTTCATAGGTAGATTGATCATGTCTTGCAGATGACTCCTATTGATTTTGATGTCACAAGGTCAAAGGTCAAGGTCACGGTGACCCGAAGTAGTAAATGATTTTCGGATGATAACTCAAGAACGCTTTTGCCTAGGAACATGACACTTCATAGGTACATTGATCGTGACCTGCAGATGACCCCTATTGATTTTCAGGTCACTAGGTCAAAGGTCAAGGTCACAGTGACAAAAATCGTATTCACACAATGGCTGCCACTACAACAGACAGCCCATATGGGGGGCATGCATGTTTTACAAACAGCCCTTGTTGAACTCTCAAATGTCTTAGTGGTCTAATGCAGATTCCCATTACACTGACCTGCGTTTTAGCAGAATTGTGCACCTTATTGTACTTTTTGAACAAGTGAGATAAACCGGTGCATGCAATAACTCCTACATGTATCTCTTGATGACATGCAGATCTAGCAAAGGAATAATTTGGGGCGTGTTGGGTCAATGTCACTGTAGTCTGTAACTTAACATAGATTAACAATATTCCTTATACCTTACGTTATGCTGAAGACATTGTGCTGAATTATTTTTGTTGCATTTGATGCATTTGGGTTAATGTTTTTGTTCTGAAAAATAGAAACTTGTTTTCCTCTCAATACATTAAAAGAAGATAAAGGTATTGCGCTGGTTTTTTGTGTGAATGTAGCTAAGATAAAGATCTTGCTTTTAAGGTATAATTTAACAATTATTTTTTTAATAATTGAAAAACACTAGCTTTGTCACATTTCTTGTTTTAATAAATAAGTGTAACACTTTAGGTTTATGTACATGTATACTAATTAACTACTGCAGATTAAATATGTTTAAGTGATCATTTCATTGGATTACTTACAGGAAATGTAGATTATACTATCCTAGCGGAAGAATAGTAGAGTCTTCGGAAAGCTTATGTTTTGTACTGGAAGTCCTACTGTTCAAAGAACAATCTTTAAACAGCAATTGCAACTTTTCTTACTGCAATAAATGACAGAGTTATTAGCATCTAAATCATACAACTTACCAACATACGCAGTAAATGATACCAGGTAGTTAACATATAATACATACAACTTACCAACATACGCAGTAAATGATACCATGTAATTAACATATAATACATACAACTTATCAATATACGCGGTAAATGATACACAAAAATAAACATTTAATACATACAACTTACAAACATACCCAGTAAATGATACCATGTAATTAACATATAATACATACAACTTACCAATATACGCGGTAAATGTTACACAAAAATAAACATCTACTACATACAACTTACCAACATACTCAGTAAATGATACCATGTAATTAACATATAATACATACAACTTACCAATATACGCGGTAAATGATACACAAAAATAAACCACTTATACATACAACTTACCAACATATGCTGTAAATGATGCAAAGAAATAAACATCTAATACATACAACTTACCAACATACGCGGTAAAGTATACAGAGTAATAAACATCTTATACATACAACTTACCAACATAGGCGGTAAATCATACAGAGTAATGAACATCTTATACAAACAACTTACCAACATACGCGGTAAATGATACAGAGTAATTAATATCTAATATGTACTACTTTTCAACATACGCAGTAAATGATACAATGTATATAATATATAATATGTACTACTTCTCAACATACGCGGTAAATGATACAGAGTAATTAATATCTAATATGTACTACTTCTCAACATACGCGGTAAATGATACAATGTAATTAATATCTAATATGTACTACTTTTCAACATACGCGGTAAATGATACAATGTAATTAATATCTAATATATACCACTTCTCAACATACGCGGTAAATGATACAATGTAATTAATATCTAATATGTACTACTTTTCAACATATGCGGTAAATGATACTATGTAATTAATATCTAATATATACCACTTCTTAACATACGCGGTAAATGATACAATGTAATTAATATCTAATATGTACTACTTTTCAACATATGCGGTAAATGATACAATGTAATTAATATCTAATAAATACCACTTCTCAACATACGCGGTAAATGATACAGAGTAATTAATATCTAATATGTACTACTTCTCAACATATGCGGTAAATGATACACAGTAATTAATATCTCATATGTACTGCTTCTCAACATTCGCGGTAAATGATACAGAGTGATCAACATCTGATACGTAAAACATAATATAGCAATAACAAATGTCTAGGAACAGGCCTTTTTGTGGCCTATCAACGGACTCAATCCCAACCCGAAATATCAAAGAAAATATCCCAATGTGATTTTTTCTCACTTTCCAAAAAATTTTTTTATAAAATTGTTTATATTTTTTAATAGGAAGAATTTCGTAAGGATTTTTTTAATGACATCTTACAAATTATATAAGTTTAAATTATATAGTTTTGTTCTCCTAATTGAATTATTATAAAGATTTAACTTATATTAAAATAGGTTTTTCCCAAATCATTAAACTTTTCGTGCGAAAAAAATTCCTATTCATGAAATTTCATATTACGCAAAATGGCCAGGCAAAAACATGATACAATAGTAACGACGTTTGTCAAAATATTGTATAGCATAACTTCCATGACAACTTAGTATGCATTTTATCTCACACATGATGCGCATGTGTATGTACACTAACCCAAATCTCTGTTAAACTAAATCAAAACTATTGTTGTTGCGAACTACCTTTTTTGTTAAGGAATACCTGTTTGTTGCCAGTGTAGTTCCGAACCCCAACTTATATATTTGATATATCTAAATATTTATCTAAGGTGCATGTTTTATATCGCTGGCTAAACACAATTTATATTAATATACTGTATACAGGCCTGTGCACTGCGCAACATTAGAACAAAACAGATCTATAATAGTTAAACCAGCTTTTATAAATGTAGTTGTATTTGTATGAAAATGTAAAAAGACTGATGGTATTCATTGTGCACTTTACATAGGCCTAATGTAAGCTCACATGAAAAGGCTCATAACTCTGTTCTGCAATAATGCATAATTATAAACACTTTTTCAACTGAGAAAGTCACGATACAGTATACGGTACAAAACCTTTATATCAACGCATTAATGTGTACTTATTATATAAAAATACTATTTGATAAATTCGGAGGATAATAAGAATGCATTGTGTCGAAATTGTGTGCACACTAAGGTAACATTTAGAATGTTACATGTACGTTCACATAAAATGTATAGTATTAATTAATATTAAAAAGTGATTACAGTTTGTTTTTTCAAAGTAAGGGCTGTTATAGGGCCCCATTCCTTATGGTTTAGGCTTGCCTTTCAAAATTTGTATATCTGGGTTGATACTACTGTATACATACGTGTGCACTGCCCAACATAGGGACATAACAGAGCTTTTATGGTAAAACCATCTTTTATAAAATTGATTAATATATGTACGAAAATGCTTTAGGTATTTAATAATAATGTATATATCGGGTTGTCCCGGATGTCACTTCTGAGATTTGCGTAAATTCATTTTAAAAAATGTGGGGGAGAGGGGCTACCACCGATTCCGCGGACGTATTTCATAAGCGGCCCGAAATATCCGTGGCCCGCGAAATTTCTCCGCATTTTACACTGGTAGATTATGCCTAAGCATTTTTAAAACGAGCCATATAATTGGCTGTCGTTTCCCAATCTTCCAATTAAAATCGTGTTCTTAAAATGCGCTCTGTGATTTGTTTGCAAATGGCGCCGTTGTGAAGAGAAAATTAAGATTATTGAAATAACATATAGCAATCGAATAAACGACTGACATCACCTAGTCTGATAGGAATAATGAAATGTGTTTGTCAAAAAAAGACTACGTTTTAGATACAAGCATCACATATTTTGTTAAGAAATGTGCCCACTGAATTTGTGTCACGGAAACCAGTGTTTGCAAGTTGGTGTTTAGTCTACTCGCGAAGTAAAACAATTTAGAAGAGTTAATCGTTCGAACATGGAAATAGACAAACATGATTTGATTTTTATATGTCTGTGGGTCTTTGTTTAATCAGATTCATATGCATATTCTGCTTTATTAACCAGGTTTTTAACCAGGTTTTCCGAAGGAAAAAACTGGTTATTAGATTGGCGAATACGGGCGGGCTGGCTGGCTGGCTGGCGGGCTGGCTGGCTGGCGGGCGGGCGGAACAAGCTTGTCCGGGCCATAACTATGTCGTTCATTGTCAGATTTTAAAATCATTTGTTCACCATCATTGGACGGTGTGTCGTGCGAAATAATTACGTCGATATCTCCAAGGTCAAGGTCACACTTTGAGTTCAAAGGTCAAAATGGCCATAAATGAGCTTGTCCTGGCCATAACTATGTCATTCATTGTGAGATTTTAAAATCATTTGGCACATTTGTTCACCATCATGGGACGGTGTGTCGCACGAAAGAATCACGTCAATATCTCCAATGTCAAGGTCGCCACGACTAAAAATAGATTTTTTTAAAAACAAACTTACAAAGGGGGTTAATTTTGTTTGTTCATTTCAAAAGTTCAGTTTGAGTTTTCACCCTTTATCAGATTTTTTTTTCACAATGAAAACCTGGTTTTGTGACAATTTTGTCCCTTGTTATGTTTGTCACGCTGTTCAGTTAACTGAAATAGCTTTGAACTGAGTGAAGATGTAAAATGCAAGATATTGAAAGATAAACAAATTAAATATATTAATTTAACTCAGTTAAAACATCATTAACACCAGAAGAACACTCAAGTGTGTTTGTTTATATTTAGTCTATTAACTGTAATTCAATACATTGAAAAACTGCTGCTATTGATCACAATAAATACTTACTTAACTGTTTACTTTGCATCCTCAGTATGTTAAATGTGAAGTTTAACAGGTTTTTATAAAGAAATGTTGTTATGAATTTCAAAAAGTTGTTTATTTTAATGTCTGTTTTTATGTTTGTCATTGCGTTATGCGCGCCATTCGCGTAGTCAAAATCAGTCAACAGAATTTTCTTCCCCTCTGACTTTGCCTCAATCACACCCCTGAATATGTTGCCATTCATGATTTCAGAAATGCTTGGAGATTTGACGAAGCATTACAGCAAACGTTTCTGTCATGTAAATACCTTCCCATTGGATGACTTGGCTGAGGAAAAGTTACGTGATATTTATATGCCACCGAATATAAAACTTATGGATAAGGAAAGAGGGTTTTTCAAGAAAACGAATGAACAAATTTCGACATACCAACATATGTTTTTATTGGATACCAAACCTAATCAACAGGTATTTATTCAAGGGGAAGCAGGGTCTGGGAAATCCACTTTTCTTGCGAAATTGGTCATGGACTGGTGTAAAATTACATCAGAACAATCACTCGAGACGATGATGCCAATGGATGACAAGACCACCAGTGTCAACTCTAATACACAGATGAGAGACACTAATGTATTTGACGATTTAACGTCTCTGAAAGACTTTAAATTTGTCTTCCATGTACAATTAAGGGAATCGGTTGATCAGTTTGATATCGCTAAAATTATAAAAATGCAGATAGTTGACAGTATATACTCTTCTGAAGAAGATCGCGGAAAGGCATACATACTACTAAATGAGATCATGAAACGTGAACGTTGCTTGGTATTACTTGATGGCCTAGATGAATGGATTGGTGCTGGAGAACCTGGAAAACCTGGAGAGATTGGTACTCGTCACAACCTGCCAAAACTGGCCGACGTACACAGTCATTATTGTGTTTTGTTGATAACTACTCGACCTTGGAAGATGACAGGAGCAAAAATACGTGACTCGCAGATTGACAAACTAATGCAACTTGATGGAGTAGACGACGTGTTTGAGTTGAGCAGAAAAATCCTGGGATGTAGGAAAGATTGTAAGCAGAGACAAGATTTAGACACAAAGCAATCTAAATTTAAATCGTATGTATGGAAATATGGCTTGAAAAAGCATTTGTACTCCCCAATGATGTTGTGTCTGTTTGTACAATTGTGGGCAGAAGGAATTGAACTGAAGGGCTCTAAGTGTGAAATGTACAGCTTCTTGCTGGACAGTCTTTTCAAGAAGGCGACCAGTGAACCGAGTGAATTTCAAGTGCCAACTTATCGATGCTTCACAGAGACCCAATATATACAGCCCAATATTGAACACTTGAATAGACTTGCTGAAGCGGCATTTGATTTGTTGTTTTCAGATACACAGAATAAAGCTCTAGTATTTACAACGAAAGAATTGAAGAAATATAATTTAGGTGAACTAGACCAAAACAATGTTGCACTGAAATCCGGTATTTTATCAGCGAAACGTCAGGAACCTACATTAAGAACACTCCCATCATTTTCATTTATTCATAAGAGCATTCAGGAATTCCTGGCTGCGTATCATATCGCCCGTATGACCCATCTCAATCTCATTGATGACGTCGTTTCCGTATATCTTGACCGTCACGAGGATGCATATCTTGACGTGTCCCAGGTTTTCATCTTTCTGTGTGGACTAGACATCATGTCAGCGAATAAGCTTTCTGGCATGATAGATGAACGCAATAATGCTCGTGTAAAATCTAGGTTTTCACTTCTAAATATTGATAGAAGTAAGTTTTGTATGATCCTACTACAAGGATACAGAGAAGCGGTTGCCAATGAGCAAACTAACATTGTCCTGACACTAAGTCACATGTTCTACTTGAACAGAGAACTTGTCAGCTTGAAAAACAATGTCAGAAACCTTCACAGCGTCTGGAAAAATAACACACGCAATCTATTGTCATTGGATCTACGCATAGGCAACTGTAGTAGGCCTTCTGCGTTCAGAGGTGGTTCACCTGCAACAGCTGAGCCTACATCCCATATTGAGTTTGACATGTCATCCTGCCACAGGCTGGAATATTTACATCTAGCCGGGGACGGCATTTGGCTTAAAGGTAAATATACAAGACATCTCATTTGTATATCCAGACTCTTCACTAAAGGAGACATACAGATTGTTAGCAAACAATATCTTCTAAACTATGGAAGGTAATATCCGCCAGTCCATTCATGCTGTTAAACTACATTCTCATGTTAACTACTGTCATATGCTTTCTGATGCATGGTCTTTGCATTTTGCCTAGTTACATTTGCTATGCAAACATTTCATCTAAATATCGCATGTTGATAAGTTTATAATTACTGTATATATATCTTTACTTCGTGTGAGTTATTGACAACTGCAGTTGAACTTTTGGAATTTGTATTAATGCTTATTCTAACTGCGTTCTTTGTTTAATTATGTGCATTTGGCTATGTTGCTACACAATCTAACAAGCTGTTAATATTTTTGTGGATCAATTTTACTGCTTAAGTCGATTGCTACTGCGTTTTTGATTAAGAATTAGTCTTCGGTTTTGCATACACCGCCATTAAAAATAGTTCACAATCCGAAAGGAGAACAATCATTAAAAACATAATTCCAGCGCTAATTGCATCGTAAATTACTATTGCCGGGAGATCACTCCTAACATCGAAATCAAAATCTCAGGTATCAACCGTGAAACATCGACTATTTCTGGAATCCTTCGTAAAAAGCGAAAATATAGTAAAAAACTAACACGTCGACATAACGCCTTTTGTTTTGCTTGGATTCCCACTATCGACACCTTTTTCCTGTTGTAAACGCTTTGAGAAAAATGATGCAACGCTTTGAGAAAAATGATGCCCAGGTAAGTTCTACTTTTTGTGATTTATTTGCGCTATGACAGGAACTCAAAAGCTTATCGTCGTCGTGTTGTAACTCGCTAAAGAAACTTCAGCGTACAGTTTATATAGTAGTGACAGACCTGACAGACAGACAGACAGACAGACAGACAGACAGACAGACAGACAGACAGACAGACAGACAGACAGACAGACAGACAGACAGACAAAATAGACAGACAGACAGACAGGCAAAAATATCTGACGATCCTGGGGCATAAAAATGAGGTACTATGCCACATGTTTACATTTGAACAAGAGCATAAAGCGAATTTATCAGTCAAGTATTGTTTTTTTGTCACTTTAAGGTAGCGCACCCTTAATGGGCACATATCCAAATATAATCTAATTTATTATTTTATTAATCAGCATCATTTCATTGAACTACATACAAATTTGTAGGTAGGTTTTCCATGCTTTAAAAAAAATATACCGATTTTTTCAAAACCACCCCACGCTCGGCTTTTGTCCAGTTTATTTTCACCCCTGGGGTATATAAAAGTTCCATAATTTATTCAAATTTCCAAATATGGGCATGCAGTTGGTGTGTACAGATGCTGTAAAGGTGTTTAAAGTTTAAACAAGATGAAATAAGTATTCTTTTACAGACATTTATTTTTTACAATTTTTTTACTATGGAAGAGCGCCATAAAATGTAAGTGATTTCAGCCAATTAAAAGTTATGACGGTAAAAAACAAAGTGTTATAAAATTGAAAAAAGTATCATTTATGTTATTTTTTAAACTTAATTTTATAGAAACACTATATACAGCAAAATTACCAAGAAATAGACATATTTACCGTTTACTTTTTGAAATAACAATAAAAATGCAACATGTATCATTCGTATTTTCAACAGTAAATTACCCAATTTAGCCAAAACGTTGTTATAATTTAAAAAATTGAAGGATGTGCCTAAAATTTTCAACATATTCAACAATAAACCTAGCTTATATGCTATATTAAATCAAATTACGTTAGAAAAGAAATAAAACGCGTCGCAAAAAGTATGCGATGTCGGCAGGATTCGAACCAGCGCGGGAAGATTCCAAAAGATTTCTAGTCCATCCCCTGAACCACTCAGCCGAGACAACTTCACATTAGTGCCTGCTTTAATTAGATATCCATAGGTAAACAGGCAAAAAAGCTCGTCGATCTTTGAAGAAATCGCGAAATCGTATATTTCAGATGATATTTGGAGCAAAGTCAATATGTATTGTGAAAATAATGTATTCTAAAGGAATTACGTAAACATATATCAAAATTCAAAGTTTGAAAAATAAATGCATCACTCGGAAATAACCGATCATTGAAGATAGGCAATGATCGTAAAATAATTCGCGAGAAATCATTAGGGCTGCGCTACCTTAACATGAACAAAGACTTTGAAGAGATGGGTAAATTAGTCTTGCGTTTGCGTAAGTGTAAATGTCATCAACAATCCGTATGTTTGTTGTGTTATTGCAGGTCCGGCTGTGTCCAATGTTGCTTGCCAATTTTTAACCAGGTTTTCCAAAGGAAAAAACTGGTTATTAGATTGGCGAATGCGGGCGGGCTGGCTGGCTGGCGGGCTGGCTGGCTGGCTGGCGGGCTGGCGGAATAAGCTTGTCCGGGCCATAACTATGTCGTTCATTGTCAGATTTTAAAATCATTTGGCACATTTGTTCACCATCATTGGACGGTGTGTCGCGCGAAATAATTACGTCGATATCTCCAAGGTCAAGGTCACACTTTGAGTTCAAAGGTCAAAAATGGCCATAAATGAGCTTGTCCGAGCCATAACTATGTCGTTCATAGTCAGATTTTAAAATCATTTGGCACATTTGTTCACCAATATTGGACGGTGTGTCGCGCGAAAAAATTACGTCGATATCCCCAAGGTCAAGGTCACACTTTGAGTTCAAAGGTCAAAAATGGCCATAAATGAGCTTGTCCTGGCCATAACTATGTCATTCATTGTGAGATTTTAAAATCATTTGGCACATTTGTTCACCATCATGGGACGGTGTGTCCCACGAAAGAATCACGTCAATATCTCCAATGTCAAGGTCGCCACGACTAAAAATAGATTTAAAAAAAAAAAAACTTACAAAGGGGGTTAATTTTTTTTGTTCATTTCAAAAGTTCAGTTTGAGTTTTCTCCCTTTATCAGATTTTTTTTTCACAATGAAAACCTGGTTTTGTGACAATTTTGTCCCTTGTCTAAACATGCGTTCAAGGCGATGCTGATCTTCTAAAATGTTACACCAAGGCCCTAGTGTCGTCCATCCAGCAATCATTCCAATGGTAGATTCAGGACACCCTTTACGACCAAGGTGAGTGCATAACTTGTGTGTTTGTTTTTCAAAGTTTATGAGGTTTTGTCATGACAATGCGGCATTGAGTTAGGATCACCTAAGTAAGCATTCAATATACCACTGCAATATCAGAACATCCGCATCCAGCTATTCTTGTGAAAACAATAATGTTAAAATTCATCTACAGACGAGCCCTTAATCATTTTACGAACGATTACTCTACTATTAGTGCATCTGATTTTAAATTTTCTTGTAGTGTTTTTGTTTATTTTCCCTTTAATAGTATATTCTACCACATTTTAAACAAGTAATAAAAAATATATACCAGCTTGTTATCTTTGAGATTTTGATCACAAAAAAATGTCTAAAGGAGAAATTTACTTAAGAAGCTGTTGCAAAAATAGGTCTTAAGACATATCAGCGCGGTGCTTCAGATATGCCTCTGCCATCCGTACACTCTTATAAGAAGTCAAAATGTCCCCTTATGAGACCACGAAACCTAACGTGACTTTATGGCAGACAGTTAGGCAGATGCAGTTTTTCTGGTCGCATCTGTTGGAAGTTAGATTCTAAGATCCATTCGCGCGACAAGGCTCTTAAACATTATTTTTCAACATTGTAGGACCTTGCTCAAAACGCAGTGATGGCAGTGAAGTGACCGACACCATATGGGTCTCTTTCTCGTCAGATTTACAGCATCATGACTAATCACGGGTTTTGGTTTGAAAGAGTTCTCGTCTGCTTTTTAATTATTGCTCGATTAGAACAAGCAAAAGACATGATTAATAACACCATTATGTACTAATATTATTTCCTAAATGTATATACTAAAAATCATGTAAATACATGAATTTAACGTTTTTTTATAAAAACACTGTTAATGATTCAAGAAATTTGAAAAATGAGTTTAAAATGAATTTGTTTTTAGATATATACAAGAATTTGTACATCTGATGTAATGATTTAAAAAAAACAATATCAACGTTTTCTTAGATACAACTTAAAATATAGTTGTTGATATGTACCTGGTGAAATATGTGTATTGTTATAAAAAGCTTTTGTTCAGCCAGAAATGTATTAGATTAAATATATTTTTATGTAATTTTCATACTGTATAAAGGTAGTTTCAGCAGATAACCAGTAATCAGACTGCATATCACCGGATGTTACATCAGTATGAGTTTGTGTTTATTTTGTATGTGCCAATATATGTTGAAGGAATCGGAGAGGTACTGTAATTTTCTATCTTGATGACTAAAAAACAAGCATTTTAAGAAAAAGCTTTACATGACAGTGCCTCGTCAACAATCAACATTTTGTTTCCATGATAGGTTGTGTTTTGAAATAGCATTTAAAATACTTATACCTTTTAAAAGATACAAATGGGAATGTTGATTATGGTAGTTATTGAAATCAATATGATTTAGTATGAATAGAATAGTGAGAACTGTATGTGCTTCTTTAGTATGGTATTGTTTATAATAAATACCAGTTTAATTTATCATATAGTGTGAATAGCCTTTGAAAGTTTACATGAAATGCCAATTGTGGTGTTGTTTTGGAAAGATGATTGCATCTTGTTGTAAATAATGAATAAATCTTTTTTTATTTGAACAATTATGAGATTTTCAATAAATTGCAAACCACTATTGCTGCTCTTCATTGGATATATTTCTTAATAGTGCATTGCTTTAACAATTGAGTCTGGCTCTGGGAAAATTGGACTCAAGGCATGTGCTCAAAATGTTTTCTCAGATAAGCCTGTACCGTCAGCACAGGCTTATCAGGGACAACACTTTCGCCAGAGACTTTTTTACCGAACAATTCCATTAAGGTAAAATTTCAATGCCGATTTGCCCTGATTAACACTTGACACACATGCATTAAGACCCATTTTTCCAGACCGTGGCCAATTATGTTGTTGCTGTGTGTCTTGTAATGACTGTGGATGAAGCCTTTCAGGATGAAATAGAGTGTCATCATAATATAAATAACGAATAACATCTTTTACAATTGTATTAGGAAATATATGTATAACATGGAATACTGGTTAAATAAATATAAGGATGAAACACACATTACATTTAAACATCATCTGAAAACAAAATGATCACTCTGGTCCTGTTGTTAGTGTATCCCACACATACTGCTTATGACTAGACATATGCAACTTTAACATGATCATACAATTGTTTTCAAAACAATCTATGCACTGGTGCAATATAAGTTAAAAACCTACATATACAGTCATGTGAGATTGCACTACTGTATGATTATATGTAAATACTTGGATGAACAATAAATAAACAGAATTATATTTGTTAATTACATATACTTCATCATGGTTTTATAATTTGTGTAAAATAAATGCATAAAATCACAAAGAAATTAAAACCCGTCATTTTGTTTTTTACACATCTTAACATCTTTCATGTAAAATAAGTAATATATATGGAAAACAGTTCGGTATCAAATTATATTGTTGCTAGTGTTTACCTTTTACTTATAAAAGACAAAGAATAAGTGTGGAAAAGCACATAACCTCATTAAATGTTTGAATTCAGGGTCCTGTCGTAACAAATATCTTTAATATGACACGTTTTGGTTATAACTGAGTATTCAGCTTACAATAAATAGGCATTTAGAATCTGTATGATCCTAAAATAAAGGGCATGTTAATATTGAAAGGAAATAAATAAAATTGACCATTGCTCTGGAAAAATGGGGTTTAATGCATGTTCCTGAAGTGTTGTCGCAGATTAACTTGTACTGATTGCACATGCTAATCAGGGAAGACACTTTTTGGTTTTATGAGATTTTTTCGTTCAAAGAAAGTATTTTGAAAAAAAATCCAGTCCAGGCCGAAAATGTTGTCCCCGATAAGCATGTGTGGAGCAAATAAGCTAATCTGGGACGACACTTCACACACATGCATAAAGCCAATTTCCCCAGATCAGGTCTCAATTTGATTGAATACTTAACCGAGGCTGTTCACTGCGAACAAATTATAACTAATGTCTAAATGTCAGCACATCAATATAGAAAGGCAAGACATTTTTACTAAAAAATTAAACCATTGAAATCTAGCAAGAACATATCTGCTTACCAATATACAAGATGTGTGAAAAAGATGCTTGAAAACTCATTGCAAGATAAGTAAAATAATGTGAAATAAATCAATTTCTCTAATATTATGTTGAGATTAAGCATGCCAAATGCTCCAAGGGCAAACAACAAAATTGCTGCATGATTGAATAAACAGTTCAATTTTTTTCCAACTAGCAGAATGTTTCTTATTAAGATTGACCTTATTTTTTTCAAAATGTTAATAAAATACCACTTTAGAGATACAGAGTAGCCAAAATTCTTAGCAATAAAACACATAACACACTCTATTATCATTATCGAAACATTTAGACTTGTCCCTGAAAGTTTTTCTTAAGCTGCTTGTAGCTCCAGTTAATCTGATTCACCTTTGTAATGGTGTCTCTCCCTGATAACGTCTAACCCCTTCGACAGGTGGTCATTAGTTGTAACCAGGAACCTGCATTAACAGTAGGGAAGTGAATGCAACACATTTTTCTTTTTAAAGTTAAAGTCATTTAATATTTAGCTTGATTTATGCAAGAGCTTAGGCCTTATTAAGAAACGTTAAGTTTATGCAATTGTATAACTGATAACTTATAATATGTATTAACATTGGATTTAAGGGCAAAAAACAGTTTAATTCTATAACTAATTCCACCAATTACCGGTATAACCTGTAAAGTTTGAACTTGACTCAACTTGATACACATGTTAATTTGTATACAGTACTTATAAACACCGTGTTGTGGAATCTGATTTTCTGTATTGCAGCGATGTCTTTGCCCAATTGAAAAAACGACGGGTACACTTGGGAATTATTTTTTTAATTCAAAAGTGCTTGAAATATCCTAAACTATGTAACTCATTCCATAAACCTTTTTAGAGTTAGTTGCTAAAAGCATTTTTCCTAATCATTAATTTTGTAGGGAGTTTCAAGAACACATTGGAAGTACAGGAACTGGTCTTGTAAACAATAATTAGGAAGCATTCAATAATAAGAGACTTCTTTAAGTTTACTCAGTAAAATAAGATGTATATGCATAAATATTATGCCACAAAAGAAATCTTTACAGTAAGAAAAGAATTAGTGTGGTATAGACTGTAGTTCCAAAATATCTAGCACAGGCCTCTTTAGTGATGCCTAGCTGATTACACCTGGATGTAATAGTCCAGTGCTGACACTGCCACAGATCCTGTATTTGCATGTGCATGTCTCCTTCTTTTACTTTTTGGTGCAAAATTGCCTATGCAGCACTTGTGCTTCTGACAAAGGTTACTGGTGTAGGTGCTGGTACTGTGTACTCCTGTCACATGTGTTGACATTCAACCAATTTGCTGCCTGCCTTAAAAGAGCAGCTGCTCTTTGCTGTTGGCTCATATCTGCAAATGTATTCATGTACATTATTTTTTTATTTATAAAAACAAGTCACCATTTTGTAGTATAATCATAGATTGGATATATAATAACTGTTACGTAGTCAGAAATTACACTAACTGATCTAAGTTTATATACATATTTCACAGAAATATGATCTTATCTGTGTTGATCATCTAAGTACCATCTTTATGTGAAATCTCCCCCCCCCCATTATACTACATGTACTAACATCTTGATGTGTTTGTTTGTATGGCTTTTTTGCCTGTGTTTTTAACTTACATTAAGGCAAAGATTAAAATGAAAAAGAGAAACCATTTAATACCAGAAAACATAATAACTTTTGTTTGTAAATGAGGTAACTGTGCATACTTATTATGCCCCCCTTCGAAGAAGAGGGGGTATATTGCTTTGCTCATGTCGGTCGGTCGGTCAGTCCACCAGGTGGTTTCCGGATGATAACTCAAGAACGCTTGGGCCTAGGATCATGAAACTTCATAGGTACATTGACCATGACTCGCAGATGACCCCTATTGATTTTGAGGTCACTAGGTCAAAGGTCAAGGGTCAAGGTCACGGTGACACGAGATAGTAAAATGGTTTCCGGATGATAACTCAAGAACGCTTAGGCCTAGGATCATGAAACTAGAAAGATAGATTGATCATGACTTGCAGATGAGCCCTATTTATTTACAGGTCACTAGGTCAAAGGTCAAGGTCACAGTGACCCAAAATAGTAAAATGGTTTTTGGATGATAACTCAAGAACGCTTAGGCCTAGGATCATGAAACTTAATGGGTAGATTGATCATGACTTGCAGATGATCACTATTGATTTTCAGATCACTAGGTCAAAGGTCAAGGTCACAGTGACCTGAAATAGTAAAATGGTTTCCGGATGATAACTCAAGAACGCTTATGCCTAGGATCATGAAACTTTGTAGGTATATTGATAATGGCTGGCAGATGACTCCTGTTGATTTTCAGGTCACTGGGTCAAAGGTCAAGGTCAAGGTGACCCGAAATAGTAAAATGGTTTCCGGATGATAACTCAAGAACGCTTATGCCTAGGATCATGAAACTTTGTAGGTATATTGATAATGGCTGGCAGATGACTCCTGTTGATTTTCAGGTCACTGGGTCAAAGGTCAAGGTCAAGGTGACCCGAAATAGTAAAATGGTTTCCGGATGATAACTCAAGAACGCTTATGCCTAGGATCATGAAACTTTGTAGGTATATTGATAATGGCTGGCAGATGACTCCTGTTGATTTTTAGGTCACTGGGTCAAAGGTCAAGGTCAAGGTGACCCGAAATAGTAAAATGGTTTCCGGATGATAACTCAAGAACGCTTATGCCTAGGATCATGAAACTTCAAACAGCCAATGTAGGTACATTGATCATGACTCGCAGATGACCCCTATTGATTTTCAGGTCACTGTATCAAAGGTCAAGGCCACGTTGACCTGAAATAGTAAAATGGTATCCGGATGATTACTCAAGAACGCTTATGGTTACGATAATAAAACTTCATAGGTACATTGATCATGACTCGCAGATGACCCCTATTGATTTTCAGGTCACTAGGTCAAAGGTCAAGGTTACGGTGACCTGAAATAGTAAAATGGTTTCTGGATGATAACTCAAGAACGCTTATGGCTAGGATCATGAAACATAGGTACATTGATCATGTCTGGCAGATGACCCCTATAGATTTTCAGGTCACTAGGTCAAAGGTCAAGGTCGCAGTGACAAAAACATATTCACACAATGGCTGTCACTACAACGGAGAGCCCATATGGGGGCATGCATGTTTTACAAACAGCCCTTGCTTTACATTGCTTTCCATTTTTATTAGCTCTTTGTATGAATTTCCATGCCTTCTTAGGGATAAACTAGTAAAAACCAATATTACGAAGATATGCGATGAAAAAGAATGAAATTAATAGTTAAATTCAAACAAGCCAACAGTTAGGCGTTTTGATCATCGTAACCCACTTACGTTACAACAATACTATGGGACGTGTTTACAAATGAAAACAAGATTACGTACATTAACTTCAAATAGACCTTAATCACAAACCAAATGACAACTCTACGTTCGAAGCAGGGATTACAATCGTATGCAATTTACCTAATAAACAAGTACTCTAAACAAGTAACCTTTACCTGTATAAAAACAGTGGAAAATACGTTCAAAACGACGCGGTAGAGTAATTTATCTGGTAGATATATAATACAACACCGTTAGAAATATTAACCTTTTGCGAAAACAACCGTAAACGACGACAACTCTGGTTCTCGTTGTGTATGAATTCAGTATTACTAATGCATTCGTCTTAACTCTTTCAGTTCTGGAACCGAATTTTGAAGGCCTTTGCAAACAGTTTGGATCCAGATGAGACGTCACAGAACGTGGCGTCTCATCATGATCCAAACTGTTTACTGTTCTGATAGTATTCTTTGAAAAAAATCGAAGAAAATACTAATTTTAAAAAGTCAGCAGACTTGTAACATTTTAGCAGACGACAAATTTACCAGCATGCAAAGGGTTAATGCATTTGGCATTCGGTTTACGTCATGTGAGCTGCTGTCTGGTGCCTATTCATTTCGCTTAGTAGAACTTACAAAAAATGCAATTTTCTAGCAATACTAACTATTAAAATGATAATATTTCAGCAACAAGAAAATAGCCACATGAACAATTTAACAGATTTAATTCATTTGTCATTTACTCGAGAGAATATAATACATAATTAACATACATCGACTTGACATTAAAAAGAAGTATGCAAACAATATTTCACTAACTGATAGAAACAGGCATAAAGACGTAAGGAAGACGCAGTTATTTTGTAACAAATAAAATAAAGCAAAAATCAAATGTAATTAAGCAGTATGCAATTGTCATTTAGCAGTATGCAATTGTCATTTAGCAGTATGCAATTGTCATTTAGCAGTATGCAATTGTCATTTAGCAGTATGCAATTGTCATTTAGCAATATGTATTGTCATTTGGCAACATGAATGGACTGGCGGATATTATTTCTTTAGAATTCCCTAAACGCTCATTGAGTGACTTTCTTCGAACGTTTTCAAAATCTTTTTGGTCGACTGCTGGGTGATAATCAGTGAAAAACATCTCCACAAGGAAGCGTCCCATAGATTTGGTATTTGATATGAAACATTATAAAATGGTCCAATACACAGTTTAATGAAATATTGAGTTTGATTGTGTTCATCATGTTTTATACATACTTTAGTAATAAAATGACATTTAAAGAGAATTTTTGAATCAGTAAGACCAAATGGTGTTATATGTGATCTGTAGCACTGTATTGTGCTCATCGCCACGCTTGTAAAGGTCATCTCACTGGGATCAAATACAGCCATGCTCAAATTATCAAGTGATTTATATATTATTACTTCAAAAAGTATAGACAATCCCAGAATCGATAAAATGGGCGCCGCCATATTGGCTATTACGTAACCCGCGATGTAAAACGGTACTGAAGAATTTGACAGATTACAACGTTATCATAATGTACACCCGCTTTATTCCAATAAACAGTACTTTATGACTTCGCACATTAGGATTGAAAACAAGTGAAACATGAAACCAAGTGTCGATATGTATCACATCGTAAATCAATATGATTTAAATTAAAAATATACACGATAGATTCATAAAATATGTGTCTCTGCAACAATATTCAGTGACAACACGTAATGTTTAAGGCCGAGTTGGCATTTTTAAGCATACCTTTCAGAAATGCCTTTGTATAAAATTTAATTATTTTTTTATGGAATAAAATTATTCAAGCATAATTATAAAGGTATAGAAATATCTAAAGTGTGAAGTAAACGTTGTGATTTTAGCGTAAATAGTGCCGGAGATATTAACAAAGATCTATCAATATATAAAGATTGGAAACATCCATTCAGACCATAACCTTAAACAAATGCAGCTGAACCTTATTTCTACTAATTACGTAATTTATATTAATAAAAAAAACATGAACTATTATGTGGTTTTCAGATCGATAACAGAAACTCTTTAAATCCTCAAATATATTTGATAAACCCGTTTCGCTTCATTGTTTTGCGTAGGGACCTACACACATATATAAAGGTCCATGTTTATTTCTTCAGTACCGTTTTGGAGGCGCGCGAGAGTATTCAGGGGCGGGTAATCCGGGAGGTATCGATTTCTGGGATTGTCTATTGTCCCTGAAACTACATATACCCAAAATGGATGTTTTATCAGATAGTGGTCTTCCTCTAAAACGTTAGTGTTAATATAATGGTCAAATGGTTAAAAAAGGTAGCGCCCTATGAGTTATATTTAAATAGACTTTCAATAAACTAAATGTTTTGCGAAGCTTCACGACCCAGAGATTATACTTATGATCAGATTATGCTTATTGAGTAAGAACTGGCCATAAACCGGGGGCATATGATTACCGTATATCAAACACATGGTACATAGGTACGTTATTTAGGTACATATTGGCCCCTTTGTGTACTTAAAATATGAGCTATATACAACAACTATTTAACCGAGGCAAAGATTCGAAGGAGGGATGCATGCGTTCACTTGCGTTAGTTATTTATGTGTTTAATATATTAATATATGATGATAATGACGATGAAGACAATGTTACAAAGTTTCATAATTTGGTAATCTGAAATGTTGCATTTAAGCGGAGTACATACCTATTTTCATTGTACATTGAAATTTAATACCATTGCAACCTGAAATAATGTGAATAATGAGAGTGTGTTAAGTGAATGATACAATACCAGTTATCATAAAAATGTTAACTGAAATCTTATTCTTCACACATGGCCCTACAATGTTTTATTGCCATGATCGAAAAATAGTTTCAGATCTACGGCTCCTGTAGATGCATGTCGAATCGCGTGGTAATTCAATGTGTCAGAACGTATACATAAAGACATAGTCAACAACAAGAATTGACTAAATGCCTCAGCACCTAACTGATCGCATGGGTTACATATCTAATACGTGTTCGTTGTGTCCACTGCTTTCACAAATTAACTTTATCCTTACAGATTCGGAAACATTGCTAGTTTGCAACTTCTTTTTATATTTAATGACATTCAGTGCAATTGTTTACGTACTTTCAATTGTAATATATATTTTGCTGTAAAGAATTACAACGCGAATAATAAATAACTACCTGTAAGTTTGATCTTAACCGTTATGCATTTAATCATCTTTACAGATTTTGGTATTAAACTTTTGTTCAGATTATGCCTATTGAGTAAGAGCTGGCCGTCTTCCGAAGGCATATGATTACCATATAACAAACACATGGACATATGGATCATATTGGCCCCTTTGGTTAATATAAGTCTGAGCTATAGACAACAAATATTTATCCGAGGCGAAAAAGCGAAGGTGTCATGCATTACTTCACTCCTGCTAGTTATTGCCTCCATGTATATGTTTTTATATATTAACGTATTATGATGAGGAGGAGGACGAGTATACAGTTTTTTCCAGATTGGATATTCTGCACAGTTGTATTTAAACGGAGGACATCGCAACCTGAACTAATGTGAATAATGATGTTTTGATGATTGAATGATAGGATCACAGTTTTCATAAAAGTGTAAACTAAACTCTTATTATATACACAGGGCCCACAAAGTGTGTATTGCCATGATCGAAAGCTAGGTCCAGATCTACGGCCCCTGTACTTATATGTCGAATTGCTTGCCTAATTTATAAAGACTTAATGGACATAGACATATATACATTTTATACAATACGTGTTACCCGTAGACAATGTTATAACAAGTAAACTTCTTACATATTCGGACAGATTTTTAGTTTGCAACATTGTTCATATTTAATGATATCCAGTGGAAATGCGATTGAAATTGCAACTATTATATATGTTCTGCGGTCAAGAAATACACAGCGAATAATACATAACTAAGTTTGATCTTAACCATTATGAATGTAATTATATTTACAGATTCTGACAGTGCTGCTAGATCAGAACAGCCGGTCTGGAGATCAGAACACCCGATCTGGATTGTTCTAGACAGTGCAAATCCAGTACTGCCCTCTATTAAACACATTGAATTTTGGGGTATCAAGTGTTCCTCCACTTTGCTGAACAGTTTGTTCAGTACGCTTCTGACACTGGACCATGAGGTGATGGTGAACCTGAACGAATGTCACATATCATCGCGTATAGAGGGCGTCTGCAATAGTTGGATAACTGCGTCAATAACGACGGACGTAAACAAATGTCTGAATCTCAGTGTACTTAATCAAGATGGATTGGACGCCCAGACTGTAGAGTTGTTGTTTAAGTCAGTACAGTTGGAAACCCTGAACATTAAACTGTCTGCACGGGCTCGTATCGATCCCAAACTGTGGGATGCTCTGAACAGCCTTACTATCAATCGTGTGACACTGAGTGTAGATAGTGTGTGGTATGGTCTGATAGTAAATAATTTCTCAATGTTGTCGCAGGCTTTCCTATCATACAATACGGAAATTATTTGTATGTACCTGAATGCCCAGCCCAATCTGATGGAGGCTATGCATGATCTGCCTATTAAAAGTCTGAGTCTGTATGGCAGTGGAGAAGGTTTGGACATTAATCACGCGGCATCGCTTCACAAGTTGCTATCTTCGCTCAAACAGCTGGAAAAGCTCAGTGTGCTGCAAAGCAACGACAGTCCCGGTCTTTGGGAGAGTGTGCTGCAAAGCAACGACAGTCCCGGTCTTTGGGATGCTCTACGTGATCTGAATATCAAGAGTTTGAGTCTGAATGACACATGTGTGCATCACTTATCGTTGTTTGCACAGTTTCTAGCTTCTCTAACACAACTTGAAACGTTAAATATTAGAGTGAAGAAAGACAGTCATCCCGGTCTGTTTGATGCCCTCCACGGACTGAATATCAAGAGTCTGAGTCTGAATGGTTCCATAGCAGACGAGCGGTCAGTTGAGCAAAAGTTGACTCGGCTATTTCAATCGCTTACACAGCTGGAAACGCTTAGTTTTGGAATTACGAACGGGTCTCAATATGAGGCTTTCACTATTTTTCAGTCCCTTCACGGGCTGAATAGCAAGAGTCTGAGTCTGAATGGATTCAGTAGTTGTAAGTTTGTAGGAGGCAAGAGTTGGCATTGCTCGCAGCTATTTAAATCGCTTATACAGCTGAAAACGCTTAGTATGAGAGTGGATGCTTTTTTGGATTTGTGTCATTATCTGCCGGAGGCTCTGCGTGGTCTGCATATCACGCGTCTGAGTTTAAGTGTTTTGCAGAATTTTGTGAAGCTAAAAAATGCTGAGTTGTTGTTACAGTCAATATCATCGCTTACGCTGCTTGAAACGCTTACATTGCATGTATTTGATTATATCGACCTACAACTACCTCAGTCATTGAAGTATTTCAATTTCTACTGTAACAGAATAAAACCGCCAGAATTACGCGACCTAGTGAAGGCACTGTCTGCGTGTTCTCAGACAGTTGAGAGCAAGCTGGAATTCGGTTGTGCAGGATACAAATATATTACAGATCACTGGAGTGAGACAACTCTATTTCCTCCTGAAGAATATATCCCCGTCCAACTAGAACTGACTGTACAGAGGAATATCACAGTGAAGCGATTCCGAATATTAGACCGGATACGTGCCAATAGATGGTACGGTTATTGGAACGATAGTAGGTATGGTAGCTGGGAAGATAGTAGGATACGTGCCACTGCTGATTCTGCCTGGTCGGTACGTGACAATGTTGCTGTTGAGAATGATGATTATGATGATGGCATTGTTGATGATGAGACTTATAACTTATTCGTTCGATGGCTAGACAATTGGATCGACAATCGAATTTCCATGCAAGTGCAGAGTCATGCAGCTTCAAACTCTTGAATACATATGTCCATAAGACAATCAAAACATGAATGCATGCGTCTTCAAGACATGATTGTATCAAAAGATGCGT
Source organism: Dreissena polymorpha (assembly GCF_020536995.1). Classification (NCBI taxonomy): domain Eukaryota; kingdom Metazoa; phylum Mollusca; class Bivalvia; order Myida; family Dreissenidae; genus Dreissena; species Dreissena polymorpha. Next base: position 31,223,442 of record NC_068362.1, read on the forward strand.
CTGTAAGACATGGTTATTCCAAACATGCATATTTATGTCTAGAACAGTTGTTGCACGTTTGAATTACGACTGAAGTCTTTTTTCACTTAATGCTTGTGTGTGAGAAATACGCACAATATGTTCGATGTTAAGTTTTTTCAATAAGTAATACATTAACACGAACTTTACATAGACTTGATCAATAAAAACACAATTACTAAATAGCAGTTATACAGTGTGTACTAAAATAACGACAGGTTCAGTCACATTGAGATGAAAGCGCAATTTGCGCCATGGTTATTGCTGCTTCATAAATGTAACAAGTAGCATGCCAACAAACTCAAGGACACGTTACATAGACTTGATCAATCAAAACACAATAACTAAATAGCAGTTATACAATGTGTAATTCAATACATTACATGTTTCAAAAGACAAAATTCTTCAGATTTGATTTAGTGCTCATGTTAGCAAACGTTTCTAAATTTATACATTTTCAATTACTACTTTGCAACATGTGTTGAATAAACTGTAATCAATTCCTTCGATGGAAATGAAACCGCGTGTCCTGTTATAATGTAGCATATTGAAATCAAAGCGCGTGTGGTGTTAGAATTCATCATATTCAAATCAAAGCGCGTGTCTCGTTCTATTTCATTATATAATACTTTGTGTGGTGTAGGAAATTATCATATACTTCTTTGTGACATGTTAGAATTCATCATATACTTTCTTGCTCCATGTTAGAATTCATCATATGCGTCTATGTGGCATGTTATAATTCGGCAAAATACTACTTTGTGGCTTGTTAGAATTAATCATATACTTTCTTGCTCCATGTTAGAATTCATCATATGCGTCAATGTGGCATGTTATTATGCAGCAAAATACTACTTTGTGGCTTGTTAGAATTAATCATAAACTACTACATGTATGTTGCATGTTAGAATTCATCATATACTATTTTGTGGCATGTTAGAATTCATCATATACTACTTTGTGGCTTGTTAGAATTAATGATATACTACTATGTTGCATGTTAGAATTCATCATATACTATTTTGTGGCATGTTAGAATTCATCATATTGAAATCAAACCGCGTGTCGTGTTAGAATTCATCATATGCTACTTGGTGTCGTGTAGGTATACATCATATACTACTATGTGGCATGTTATAATTCATCATATACTACTATGTGGCATGTTAGAATTTATCATATACTGCTTTGTGGCATGTTAGAAATTGAATTCATCATATACTTCTTTGTTGCATGTTAGAATTCATCATATACTACTATGTGGCATGTTAGAATTCATCATATACTGCTTTGTGGCATGTTAAAATTCATCATATACTACTATGTTGTATGTTAAAATTTATCATATACTACTTTGTTTCATGTAATAATGCATCATATACTACTAGAATTCATCATATCCTACTTTGTGTCATGTTAGAATTCATCATGTACAAAATTGTGTTATCGACTCATTGTGCACACTGCGTGTTGTGTTTCAATTGTAAGTCTACATATTTCCAAAGAAAAGTTATTTTTTGGAAGGGGCATATCCATGGGATATTCTCCTTATACAGGGATCTTTTAAAATGTTGCATGATCCCTCTTTTCTCGCATAAATGTATATACATGTAGTTTTGATTTGTTTGGTAAAATCGTCAAATTGAACACATTTACTTGTTCAATATATTCTTCTCATTTAAAGTCAGAAATAAATGAGCACTTTATTGAGATGTGAACCGCATTGCAGTACCTGAATCGATAGTGTGCATGTTGGTACTGCTACTGCAATACATTACCTTAATCGATAGTGTGCATGTTGGTACTGCAATACATTACCTTAATCAATAGTGTGCATGTTGGCACTGCAATACATTACCTTAATCGATAGTGTGGATGTTGGTACTGCAATACCTTACCTTAATCGATAGTGTGCATGTTGGTACTGCAATACCTTACCTTTATCGATAGTGTGCATGTTGGCACTGCAATACATTACCTTAATCGATAGTGTGCATGTTGGCACTGCAATACATTACCTTAATCGATAGTGTGCATGTTGGTTCTGCAATACATTACCTTAATCGATAGTGTGCATGTTGGTACTGCAATACATTACCTTAATCAATAGTGTGCATATTGGAACATGTACTGCAATACATTATCTTTATTGATAGTGTGCATGTTGGTACTGCAATACATTACCTTAATCGATAGTGTGCATGTTGGTACTGCAATACAGTACCTTAATCGATAGTGTGCATGTTGGTTCTGCAATACATTACCTTAATCGATAGTGTGCATGTTGGTACTGCAATACATTACCTTAATCAATAGTGTGCATATTGGTACATGTACTGCAATACATTATCTTAATTGATAGTGTGCATGTTGGTACTGCAATACATTACCTTAATCGATAGTGTGCATGTTGGTACTGCAATACAGTACCTTAATCGATATTGTGCATGTTGGTACTGCAAAACATTACCTTAATCTACATTTATATAATGTGCATGTTGGTATTGCAATATATTACCTAAATCAGTGGTGTGCATGTTTGTTGCAATACATTACCTTCATCGAAAGTGTGCATGTTGGTTCTGCAATACATTACCTTAAATGAGAGTGTGCATGTTGGTACTGCAATTTATTACCTTAATCGATAGTGTGCATGCAGTCGGTACATTTCTTTCATGACAAGTTTACTACTATCGCGTTTTCTTGTGCAATTAAAAATTTTCCACGACAAAACTTGTTCATTTATAAAAATAAACATTTTGCAGTGGATATAAAAACACACCTTTAAGTACATCAACAATGAAATAAATACTTAGCTTAATATAACCTTCTTTTTGAAATGAGCCGCGCTCTCTGAAAACTGGATTTAATGCATGTGCATTAAGTGTCGTCCTAGATTAGCCTGCGTAGTCCGCACAGTCTAACCGGTGACGACAAATTTTGTTTTAACTGGAATTTCATTTTGAAATTATGAAGAGACTTCATTTATTCGAAACAATCCATAAAAGCGGGAATATTCGTACCTTGTGAGCCAGTGCGGACTTTACAGGCTTATCTGGGATTATCTGGACAGACACTTTACGTGAATGCATTAAGCCCCGTATTCCCACAGCGAGGCTCAAGTATGTGAGTCTTTGACAAGAACCTTTAAAATTTATCAATGAACTCCACTAGCCTTATGTTAAATGTTGTGAGTCTTTGACAAGTACCTTTAAGATTTATCAATGAAATCCACTTGCCTTATGTTAAATGTTGCGAGTCTTTGACAAGAACCTTTAAGATTTATCAATGAAATCCACTGGCATTATGTTAAATGTTGTGAGTTTTTTATTAGAACTTTTAAGATTGATCAATGAGCTTCACTCGCCTTATGTTAAATGCTGTGAGTCTTTGACAAGAACCCTTAAGATTTATCAATGAAATATGCCCGCCTTATTTTAATGAAGTGAGTCTTTGACAAGAACATTTCAGATGTATCAATGAAATTTTCTCGCCTTATTTTAAATGTTGTGAGTCGTTGACAAGAACATTTAAGATTTATCAATGAAATTCACTTGCCCTATGTTAAATGTCATATAGTTTCAACAGCTTTGTTTCAGGTTCAGGTGAAGATTCTTATATTAATTATTCTTTATTTTTGATATTGAATTATTGTGAGGCAATTATCACTTATCAGTATCGCTTGTGTGTTTTAATATAAAATTTTGTTACGTGCATTTGGGAACTTATGAATTTGTATGATAATTTGGATACAATAAAATCAATTATAAAACTAGTCTAACGGATTTGTCGTTCTATCATATATATATAATGATCAGGATCATGCTTATATTTATGACGCTCTTTTTTGTTAATGATGCTGAAAAATGCTGATGTTGATGATGATGATGATGATGATGATGATGATGATGATGATGATGATGATGATGATGATGATGTTTATGATGATGATGATGTTGATGATTATGGTGGTGGTGGTGGTGATGTTGATGATGATGATGATGATGATGATGATGATGACGACGATGATGATGATGATGATGATGACGTTGTTGATGATGATGATGATGATGATGATGATGATGATGATGATGATGATGATGATGATGATGATGATGATGATGATGATGATGATGACGACGATGATGACGACGATGATGATGATGATGATGCATGAATTTACTCTCCAGATAACATATGTAGTAGCAACCGTTATGAAAACAACTAACAGTTAAAGTTAGGAATATTATATATATAGTTTATGCATATATAAATGGAAAATGTACTCTGAATCAATGGTACGCAAACGACAAAAAAATAACGTGATTGAAATGAAAAACCGAATGATATGTAGCTTTACCTATAACAATACTTCATAGTATCGCACGGTACGATACACATGAGTCACAAGAAAATACTGTCTCTAATTTAAGATCTATATTATAGGGAAAATATATATATTAAAGGGACATGTTCACAGATTTTCAAAGTGGCATTAACAAATGTCTTGAAACAACAATTCACATATTCACCAAAATATGGCAAATAATCGGTCATTAAAGGGGCCTATTCACAGACTTTGGCATGTATTGAAGTTTGTCATTAAATGCTTTATATTGATAAATGTAAACATTGGACCTAAACTCTGCAGTAAAAAAAGAATAAAATTAAAGAAAGGAACAAAGTAACTCTCAACTGGGCTCAAACCACTGACCCCTGGAGAAAAAAGTATATCGCTGAGACCACTCGGCCATCCGCGCTCATACAATGAGTGGTGAATTTTATACTATATATAAGCAATGTTCGTAGTATCACAAAATATAACGACAACAACAAAACTCTCCAAATTATTCAATTGTTTCGCTTTGCGACGCTTTATAATATTCAGGTTTTTAAATCATCAAAAAATGCATAAAATGGATATTTTAGAGCATGGTCAATGCTCAGTATTACTGTTTCCTCACAAATATCATAACTACAATGAAAATTTGCGACTTATGATGTTGTCAATTTACCGAAACGTGAAAAGACCCATTTAAATTATTCGCATAATGTAATATTTTTAAAACAGTTGATGTGAAATTATATCATGTTTTCTGAATTTAAATTATCTAAATCAAACTGTATTCTCGTAAATGCACATGTATGTTAATTGGTCAATAGTTCTTAATGATATTTTAAATATAATAAAAATACTGTTAAGGGGTGTAACGCTTATAATAAATTATCACGAAACATTGATGGGTTACTTCCCTTGAATAATCGTCATGTACATGAACACTCCTTTATGTCATGGTTTCGTGACGTTTAACAATTGTAAACATATAGCATAATAGATTGATGTTGGAACAAAGTACTTGTATATGACGACACATGACAGTCATTCTTAACATACGGTGACTTCATGGACTTATCATTGACCGAGAGCGGTCGAAATGTTAATAGCTTATATTCATTCATCAACAAAGTGTGTGCATCCGTTTATTACTTTATAATCATTTATTCATGATGTGTGGTATAGATGTACAACGTATCTCAAATTATAAAACAACATGCTTCACCGTTTTCAGTTTGTAATATATTGTCACGAAATATTACTGGTTTACTTCGATTGAGTTACCGCCGTCTACATAAATAGTTCTTTATTAAATAATTTCGTGATGTTGTTACGTTATGCGCTTGAAGACCTAAAATAATAGATGGCAGTATCGCTTGATAAGTTTATTACAGCCTCTGGTGGTTTGACTCTTGATAGCTCATCCATAAATGTTTTGTGCAATTGGTTCCCGACGAGTGTAATATTATCACCGGCCTCCTCAGCGCACGTAATTACATAATTACAGTCGGCAAACTAGTCTTGGCAATCATTTACCCCCTCCCCCGCCACACACAACTTTTTCCCTTCCTCCCGGCCCCGTCAGCGACCACATCTACATACAATTTATCTAAAATACCTCGTTGCCTAATAAATAATATGTAAATGCCAGACGGGACGGTGAGCGCGATAAGTAACGAGTAAATAAACACAACGCTCCGTTAACGTATCGACCAAAGGGCGACGTAATCCTTTAAAAAAAAAACAGATTACCGACTGTGCACTCCACGCTGATACATTTTACAATAATGATAAATGACATTGAACATGGCTGCGAGATCAAAAATGCATAAATGCGTATAATTAACAAAATTGCCGTAAAAGGAAGCACATTGATTAGAACGACATTTGCAATGACGTCTTGAAAATAATAATTGTAATCATGTGTATCACTCAGCAAGTGGTTTGAATGGGCTTTCATTGCAAATTATTGCTGTAAAAACAGTGATTTATAATGTCCGTGTCAGGATCTAATAAGTGTAATGTTTCACTTAACAATCAGCATAACGGTAGATGAAATGTTCACATTCGAATGTTCAAATATAAAACCTGTGTTTATTAATTCTATCTTAGTCTGTATTTCTTTGTCGTTAAGCTTGCCAAGCTTTTCTAACCGCTAGGGTACGGTATTAAGTTGTCGGAGAGATCTTCTTCCAGTCGAGATATTAATTATAGTCACCCCGGGACGCCTTGTTAGTTAAACACGGGAAGTGTCAAATACAGCAGATGTTCCGTTCTTGCAACCATTCAGGGTTTTGGTCTCTGTGTGTAATGATAGGTAGTGGCAAATACAGAAGATATCCCGTTTTTGCGACCATCCTGGGTCTCGTTATCCGTGTGAAACGCTTAGTGAACTGCAACTCGATTAAAATTCCATTAGAAAATGTCCGTAGGTTATGGCTGAACGGCGGAACGTACGTGCAACCTCTTCGTTATGTCTCCAGTGTTTGTTACCGCCATGCCACGTATACGTTATAAACCCTTTACGCCTGCTAAATACACATTAAAAATGACGATTTAGTTTGTTGTTAAATCAATCAACAACGATATTGATGTTATGCCGTTTTCCTTAAGTTGTTTTATTCGCTGTTTTCAACAGCATTTCATCAATTTTCAACAGCATTTCATCAATTTTCAACAGCATTTCATCAATTTTCAACAGTATTTCAGTCATATTACGACGGCCTGTTAACATACTCACACTGGTCTAGTGTAAGCTGGTTTACCAGTGCTTAATGAACACGACGGCCTGTTAACATACTCACACTGGTCTAGTGTAAGCTGGTTTACCAGTGCTTAATGAACATACTATTTCCAGTAACTGAAAACTGCCATACTTGAATCAAGATTTAGTGAGTGAATGACAGCCGAAAAGAAAACGCCCCAAGATTATCGATGGCCGAATGTTCGATCGATTTTTATGACAAGAGTTTAATTGACAGGTGGCTAGATGTTAAAGTATTTGTGCATTATTTTCATAGATGTGTGAACTATTTTTACCCGTGAACAACGCCGTGCTAACCACGGGCTAATGAAATACAGCAAAGTGGCCGGATCTGGTTGATGATAATTCTTCACGTTATAATGTGCGTTTTCATTGCGTTGCTTTATTATTTGACTTTACTGGCCCTCCTCGTATCTCCGTTGGCAGATATAGACCAAGGTAGACCAACGTCTACATCAGCCCAGCTATTTTGAAATCTTCTGTTGATATACACTCCACCCTATGGGTATCATCATGGGCATTTGTCTGTCCGTCTGTACCTAGTCTTGATTTGGTCAGAGTCAGGTAATGTTATTTTACCCTTTCAATGCACAACTTTCAAACATATATACATGTTTCATTTCGTTATGACGTTGTGCGTGTTTGATTGCTATCATCCAACTCTTAAAAAGACCCGAAGTGGCATATATATATATATTATTTATATATATATATATATATCAGAACTCTTAAAATGACCAGAAGTGTCATTGGCGCCATTTTTGGATTGTATATTAAATGCATGTATATATAATAATATTAATATAATATTTTATATTATGAAAAAAGTAATACCGGCATATAAAACACATTTAATGTATATATGTAAAAGAAGCGATTTACTGTGAAATTTTCCTAAGAATTTTTTTCCTGAAGAAAATATTACATTATCAGTTAATTTACTGACCATATGGTCCCATTGTGTATTTATGTTGCTGTGATTGAACGTTCATTACAATGGATTTTCATTAAGACTTTATTTTTATCTTCCGATATCTCCTAAAAGGCAGTGACCGTTACGGAATGTGTTCTATTTACTCTTCATAATTTATTGAGTCTTTTTTATTTCGTTTGTGTAATTTTAAGGGCTCTAAAACTCTCAATTTCAAATGGTAATTTATATAGAACAATATATGTCTCTACTGGCCACGGATGCCTCCACATTTTATATTAATAATAGCTATACTTATAAAACTGAAACAAATTAGTCAAAATACTCGGTAGAACAAGTTTTCATTCTGTTTAATATGATTGTAAATGCTCAATATTGCATCAGCAACATTTTTCAGTTACATACACTCGACGCATAAAAATCGACATGAGACGCTATATTATATGTGCCCCGAAACCTGGGTATAGACATCAAAAACATCAAATTTGAGTGGATAGTTACAGAATTATGATAATTAATAGGTTTTTGGCGGCCATCTTGAAACAATAATTTTCAGGAGGTCCGATTTCGGTAAACTTTTGATATGTTATAAAGTACGTGCTGCCCTACCATGATCAGTGAAAACACCTTTTGCAGCAATTTTTTGGGGGTCAAAGTGTATCTTAACCTGACTAATTAGTATGTTCCGTTCCTCCTTGGTTCATTTTAGCTCAACGGAGCACTTTATAGATTATGTATTGTCAGTGCCTGTCAGCCTTTATTCTCGTCGTCAGTTAATAATGAAAACACTTAACGGAAACCGATTTTTTCAAATGATATGTGTGTGTTTAAATGAAATACACTTGAGCGCGTTCTGGGCTAAGGGTTTTAAAATGCAAGCGTAAAGTGTCGCCCAAAAAAACCGGTGCAGTCCATATAAGCTTGTCATGCACAAAATGTTCCGCTTTTATATATTTTATCGTTTAAAGGAAGTCTCTTTTGTGCGGAAATCTAAATTAGGCGGACATGTTTTGTAATGAATAGAGTGTGCGGACTGCACAATATAATCTGGTACGACAATTTACGAGTGTGCAATAAGCCCTGTTTTCCCAGAATGAGGCTCAATTACTTTGTTGCGCTACCTGCGTTTTTATCAGCAGCTTACCAAAATACTCCAAATTTGAATTGCCGGACAAGCATAACTCTCAAGTTGCGCATTATTTATATATTGTGTTCATTTATTTGGAAACTGTTGTCAGCAACCACGCTGTTAACTTGAAAGTGAATGAGATGTCAATTGGGCAGGGGCAGCGATTGTTAATTAGTTATGATATGGGTAGAAAATGGCTTCACGAGACTAATTAATTAACCTGATTTACATAAGATTTATTGACGTGAAAATGTAAATTGCGACATGACATCGGCTGGTGAATGCAATTATTAGCAGTAAATATTCTTTGAGATGAAACAATTTCAAATATAGTATAAACTGAAGAAAATAAAAGACCGTTTCCGACAGAATTTTATTCGCGTTAATAAATACGCAATATTACGCTAGTTAACTGTTCCATGTGTGTATATCAGTCGAGTGGCTTGTGTGATGATGTATCTCACAAGAGGCGAATACTGAAACAAACACTTGTAACAACTGACTTGCGTAATATTCCTTTTATTACATACAACTTTGAATCTTTTACGTTAAAAAATGAGATTAAGCATTCATAATTAACCAAGAATTATCTTATTATTTTCGGCATTTAAAGTGACGTCATTAAAAGTAGTCCGACTAGTAGGGTAATACGGAATTGGAAAACTAGCGAGTAGCATAATACGGGAATTATTTCTGTGCAGATGTATTTTACCGATTGATACAACTTGTATTTTTGGGAACACAAAGGAGGTATATAATAAAATATTTTATTTAGCATTTTATTGCGCAGGTGGTATTTACATGGTAGCAGTTATCGGTGATAAATTACTTATTGACTTTTAAATAGCTGTTGGAAACAATGTGTAATAAACTATCAACATTTTCACTTTTTTGGTTTCAAAAAAAAGCACAGTAAAATGGAACTTATAGTCAACGTCACAGAACCCATGATTGATGAAAATACGTCATTATTTTTACGTTATGAGGTTTAACATTATTCTTGGAACTATCTAGTTAAACACATTTTAATCTAATACAATGGAAGAAAAGTATTACACAAAATACAAGTTGTGATCATAGAAAATATTAAATATCACATCGGGTATTCGTTGGAAATTTACTATGCGCGAGATTTCGCAATTGTTGTCGCCTCGTTATCGAGTGAATGCACCTGTTATGAGCTTAATAATTTGTAATGATTTAACGATCCATTTTTCAACAATGATAACTGTTATAAATTCTGAATTAAGACGAAAAAAAGCAGCTCGCCACCAATATTAAAATTGTATTTAGCAGTTTTGCAACAGAATGTTTCGCGTGCTATCGTCGTTGTCGTTCGCAAACCTCGTAGCTACAAAATGCCAACTTTTCAGGAGAGAGAAAACGCCGTCACATTTTTTATAACGATGTTTTAGAAATTGAAATTGTGTACAAATACCAAACAAATGAAGCTGCAAAATTACGGTATAAGCCGTAGACGCGTAAGTCATACTGATACGTCATACTGATATTCAGAAATTGTAGCTACGATATTTTGTCAGCACAATTTTGTCATTTTCATGAGGTACGACAATTCGTCCTGATAGGAAACGAAATGACGTACCTAAAGGTGAAATGACGTCGCTACGACTTTTCGCTCTAAAAAAAGCCAACAATCAAGCTACAACATTTTGTCACGTGGATTTTTCAAGGGCTCTGATTGGCGTATAGCTACGAGATATAGCAAAAAACACGCGCCAGACTCCATATATTCGGAAAAGACGAAAAAAAGGAGAAAACTTTGGAGCTACGAGGTTTGAGAACGACAGCGAAGCTATGTTAAGAAGGTTTGGTGATAAGCTAATTGCTATATACAAATCAAACTCTAATTCAAATATGTCCCACATGTTGTTCTTTCGGATACACATTATTACAAAGTATTATAATGTGTATATAACTGTTCGCTAGTGTAACAGTTCGCTAGTATTACAGTTCGCTAGTGTAACAGTTCGCTTGTGTAACAGTTCGCTAGTGTAACAGTTCGCTAGTGTTACAGTTCGCGTGCGTAACAGTTCGCTAGTGTAACAGTTCGCTAGTGTAACAGTTCGCTAGTGAAACACAGTTCGCTAGTATAACAGTTCGATAGCGTTACAGTTCGCTAGCGTAACAGTACGCTAGTGTAACAGTTCGCTAGCGTAACAGTTCGCTTGTGTAACAGTTCGCTAGTGTAACAGTTCGCTAGTGTAACAGTTCGCTAGTGTAACAGTTTGCTAGTGTAACAGTTCGCTAGTATTACAGTTCGCTAGTGTTACAGTTCGCTAGTGTAACAGTTTGCTAGTGTAACAGTTTGCTAGTGTTACATTTCGCTAGTGTAACAGTTCGCTTTTGTAACAGTTCGCTAGTGTAACAGTTTGCTTGTGTTACAGTTCGCTAGTGTTACAGTTCGCTAGTGTAACAGTTCGCTAGTGTAACAGTTTGCTGGCGTTACAGTTCGCTAGTGTTACAGTTCGCTATTGTTACAGTTCGCTAGTGTAACAGTTCGCTAGTGTAACAGTTCGCTAGTGTAACAGTTTGCTAGTGTAACAGTTCGCTAGTGTAACAGTTCGCTAGTGTAACAGTTCGCTAGTGTTACAGTTCGCTAGTGTAACAGTTCGCTAGTGTTACAGTTCGCTAGTGTAACAGTTTGCTAGTGTAACAGTTCACTGGTGTGAACAAATTGCGAAGGTAAATGTAATATGAGCCGTGCTCTGGAAAAAACAGGCTTAATGCATGTTCGTAAAGTGTCATTTCAGATTAGTCTGTACAGTCCAGACATTCTTATCAAGGACGAGACATTCCGTTTTTATTGTATTTGTCGTTATAAGGAAGCATTCTCTTAGTGCAAATCAAGTTATGGCGAAATGTTTCGTCCCTGAAAAGCCTATGTGGACCTCACAGGCGTATCTGGGGCGACACTTTACGCACATGCCTTAAACCCCGTTTTCCCCAGAGCGTTTCTCGTAAACTAGGAATATTTCAAACATCTACATTTTACTCCTGATGTCAGATTGTTTGTTAATTTCGTCAATGGGACACTCAAGAAAATATATTATCTTTGATCACTCGTGAAATAACAAACGATCTTACACTGACATGAACAAATATCCTCTATATTTTTGCCCGGTAAACATGTACATTCAATATAATATTACGCATTTTTTGTATGACGATGATTGCGTTTTTCTCCTAAAGTTTCCCCCACGGTCACATCCGGATGTGATAAGGTCCTTTTCGACGGCGGGAAGTCGGCATCAGAGTCCATTGAGTCGGCGGTAGTCAGACGTTGGTACGCGCTGTTAAATGTAGTATATGTCGATTTAGTTGTTGTACCATGTGTAAATGAAGATGTCATAGGTTGTGTTGATGAAGTTGTCGTTTGTGCTGTTGATGACGTTGTCGTTACATGCGTTTATGATGTTATCGCAGCTTTTGTTGATGAAGTTGCCGTAGCATTGATTGATTGTGGTGTGGTCATTGTTAACGGCGTTGTCGACAACGGTGTTGTTGCCAATGGTGATTGTAATGGTTGTTCGACATTTACGGTCTTTGTTGGTAAATCGTTGGACGATTGCAGCTACGATTAAACGATAACACGGCATCCGTTATCAAAATAAAGAAAACAGATGTTTTCAAATTTTCCAGAGGCCGGAAGAAATATTTTTGTTCGTTCTCACGCGGCGTCGAGGCAGTGACAGCCTGTGTTGGTGACGTCATTGATTCTGCGGTGGGGTCCGACTTGTTATAATCCCATGAGTGATGCATGACACTAACATGCGACTTTGACATTCCCCACAGTATTTCAATGGCAGGATAGGCAATAAGGACATAATCGACAAAACATCCGAATATGAGGCCGCATCCGAATACCACACTGATCCACAAACGCGGGCATCCAGTCCGTCCTATAAGAGATCGCGGCTGATCACGTGGCGTCAACATCGATAAGGCGGATGATGCTCCGCGGATATTCGTTGGCTGGGTCCTCATACACGGGTTGACGAACTCTACCTAGACTCCCTGACTGATTGCTCTGTATTGTGATCAATCGATCCGATCCTTCACCGTGGCTCTGTATTGTGATCGATTCATCGTCGGAACCTCGTCTGAGGTAGACCGAGTTCCATACATGCAAACTTTCGTCTGGTGGCCCTTGACTGTTGTACCTTGTGAGTCCGTTTTGATTCCAACCCCATCCAAGTCTTCAATGCTCCTGTATTCCTCCATAGAAAGATGTCTCATACTACAGCTCAAGGCAACGAGTACATCCGGTTTACCAATCAGTCACTGCAAATGTTTATCAACACAATTCATTGTAAGGGTTATCAAAGCAATTCATCATAATAATTTACCAAAACAAAATTGTTTTAAAATAATATGTTCTACATTTTACAGCTATCCGTTGACCCAACAGCCTTGAATGTGAAAACTCAATTTGCATGGTTTGCATAAATGTACGTTCATAAATGTTGTGTAATTTGCCATCATTTTTGTTTTGCTACTTCCAAAATTAGCTCATGGTTATATGAGAACTTTCAAAAAATGCAAAACACTTTCAATAAAAAAACGTGTGATATTGATGACTTCCAAATGTTCACATTGATGAAAGCCTATACCGTTATTGTATGCATATTTAATAATTAAACATTTCAACGTTTTAAAAAGCATAGGAATATATCATGAAGTGTAACACTGTACTGCAGGAAAATACTGTATGGATTGCATACAACGCTGGACTGCATGGACGTTTTGAAGGCCTATACATTAAAGTGTAACGCTTAACAGCAGGGAACTTTTGAAGGCCTATGAAATTGAGTTTTACGCTGGACTTCGGGGAAATTAAGTATATATGCATAGTAACCATGGTGGTATTCCACTGTTTAGCGTTCTTAAAATCTTCTATTAAGATCCCAAACACGGGCTCTATACAGTAAGCGGACACGAGAGATCATCAATAAGGTATAGCTTCAATAAGCCATATGCTGTCATGATAATTATGACGAAACAAGCTTGTTATTTACGTTAGTTTATTAACTACCTGAACACGAAGAATGATATTATGTTGCCGCAAGTGAGCATGTGGTTGATAGTAGTGGGTACAACCGGCTTTGGTTTATTGAAAAATAACTATGTTGATAACATGTATTGCAGATAATTAGTGAATGTGTGAACTAAAAACACAAAATATTCGATATAGCTAAGTGGATAATGTGATTTGCAGAAATATTCAACCATATGTATCCATATATGCCATCAAACATAGCATTTCTTAAAAAAATCCCTTCCACTTACATCAGGTCAACGTAAAATAGTATAACTACTGAAAATAACATCATCGTATTCGTTATTTTATTTTCTTATTGCATAATAATGATGCAGTTATTGTCAGATAATGTGAAAATCAAAATAATGTTCGAATGCTCTGTGTTTATCAGCCAACTCTTTGCATGTTTGATAAATCTATCAAATTATATAAGCTCCGCTCTGTTAAAACGGGGCTTAATGTATGTAAATGTTCCGCAGTAACTGTTTATTTTTCGATTACAAATGACGTCCTTTTAACGAAACATAAATAAACAGAGGAAAGAAGCCAACGCGAACTACACAGGCTAATCTGTGACGCCACTTTACGCACATGCATTAAGCTCCGTTTCAAAGAGCGGGGCTCATATGTCATAAGAGTGTTTATATTGTCAAACATTATTGACGAATTTATTGTACAATATTACCAATATAATTGTCCCGTTTAAGAAGACGACCATTCGAATTAATAACGTAGCTAAACAGGCTAATCTGGGAATTTACGACCCTTCGAATAAATAACGTACCTAATACTATGTCATATACCCGATATATTTGAGTAACGTACAAATAACATTAAGGGGTGGTGCTGCAGTTTTGCTGATTTTTTTCAATCTAATAGTTTTTGTTCAAAATTTATATTCAAGTACTTTATACAAATACTAAATGAAAAATGAAATAAAAACATAGGGTCACCGACCTTGTTTTGATTTTATTTACCATTATAGACAGACAGACAGACAGTTTATTTTGACTTTTACAATGTACATCGTCAACAACACATTATGAAAACAGTACAATGTCAATTGTGATAGGTACACACTTTTACACGTATTTACAAATGATTTACTTAGCTAACAAAGTAAATTAAATATAAAAACAACAAAGACAGAAAAAAAGAACAAAGAAAAGAGGATGAACATCTAAAGCATTATTGCGTTAATAATAGATGTTCGAAATTTAAGTGATTCTTTAACAAAGAGACATACCTTTATAAGTTCTATTTTATAATTCGATTGCAGTAAACATATAACAGGTACTTTTTCATTAAAACTGAAGAATCTCTAATTGCATAAAAACGATTAATAACCTATGAAATTGGCTAAATGTAGATATTATATAAGCTAAGATACATCATATACCATTTGATTAAACCACACACTACCAAAAATGGAGAACACAAGTGAAATTTTTAAAAGTTTAATTTTTATAATTTTTATGACACCCCAAGAAACGTCAATTTTTTACTATTTTAACCTAAGAAATGAAATTTAAAAAAGTTCTGTCCAACAACTTTCTGCGAAACTTCTCAAATACTTTCATCTACGTATTGTTATCATAAAACAAAAATAAAAAAGGGGGTCACAGCATATTTAACAGATATTTTTTTGTTTAACCATCCCTACCGTCAAAGTCTAATTTCATAAAATATAGTAATTTGGCTAAATCCAAATACTGGTACATTGATTGCTAGAAATATGCATAAACCTTAGACATTGTTTATAATCTTAACTTGGATATCAACAGCTTAACAAAAAACGACAATAATTATACAATATTAACTCACAAACAAGACGGTATCAACTCGACCTTAATCATTAATAACTTACAGGGACTTGTTATCAGATTTCGGCATGTTTTGAAGTAAGTGATAAATGCTTTTAATTGATAATGTAAACAATAAATCTAAAGAGCTCCAGTATAAAACAATAATTATATTAAAGAAAGATAAAAAAGTAAAAAAAAAGGTTAGCCGAACCTGGGATCGAACCACCGACCTTTGTTTTATGAAAACACTCTGTAATATGTGATGATTCTGATAACAAAAATATTGGGTTGTGATAATAGCGAAGCCGTGTTGCTATAAATATATCCTCGGTTAAATAAACTGCCGCAACACCCCTTAACCTAATGTTTTACGTCGAACAGCAAGCGATAGTCAACCACGTTGATTTTAAGGAGACGAACATTTTAATTGCTGACATTGCTACAACACTGCAATTTACCTGATATATTTAGGCCATGTACATAACATAAGTATGCGTTATAAACTAAGTGGATTTTTCTTTCAAGCGGACGAAATGTATATGTCCATCCACTGTAACGCTCACTATATATTTAACGGTATGTGGGGCTATAATATTGTCCAACAAAATGATACAGTTTTAAACAACGAAACATGTTAATAACTTGACTTTAATTTGGAACGTTGGAGCGTTCTCACACACCCAAACAAACGCATGCGCACGCACGTACACGCACACGCACGCCAGTCTCGTGATAGTGCAAGACTTAACAGGTTTATCATGAACAATACTTTTCGCACATGCACCAAGCCCAGGTTTCCCGGAAAGGTGTTCAATTAATATACTGCGAATCAAACGAGCAACAGCTGTGGCATTTAACATACGTGTTTTGTTTTTAACATAAATATGCTTTGATTCAAATGTTAACAAAACTGTGCCATGTACAGTTGCTATTCATAACTCGATGGATATCGCTTTTATCATTTGTCTGGATTTTTCTTCAAGTAGGCAAATACCTTTGTTATCAATGTTCATACACAGTTGTTTCAAATTGGACTTCGATACAAAAAATCAATTTACTCACCCTATGTTAGTTCGTGCCAAAATAGCGAACACTGCTCCAATGGTATTACACTGCTCACAAGGTTTAGGGTTTCCATGGGTGAGCTAGTGCAGTTATTAGTGTCAACGATATAAGTTCATGCGCCACAACGATTGTGAAAAGAGATCGACGGAAACGTGAATAATAATCATTAAATTTGAATGACCAGCGACGCTTTGCTGGTGCATCCGTAACTTCACGGAATAATATTAACGTGCGTATAAATATTAAGAACTAAACATTTATATATATCGTATTTGCATCGTTTTTGTTAAATGAATACCATTTTGATTCAGTAACTTTACCAGATTAATACATGAAAAGCTTTTCGTCTTGTTAGATTGCCTAAATTTATATTAGACGTTTTCTAATTTATAGTCGGCATCAAGGATTAAGAAATGAATATTGCGCAGAATGTTTGTTTGAATAATAGCAATACTCATGCCGGTTTTCTAATAAGAGCAAAAGAGATCGCTCATTTTATGTTATTACACAACATGGATACCATATTATTGTGGTGATCTACAGTTAATTGGTAATAACAAATTTTGGTTAGAAACGGATATTTTTAAAGTTTTAGGACAAATAATCATGCATATGTTTATTTTTTTAAGTTGAATAAACACTTTATCTGAAAAGGCTATTATTTTGTATTCAATTTATGTTTTCTTTGATGAGTGATTAAAGTTTAATTTTCAAAATGTAAACATAATCATGGAAAGTACGCACCATTTAGGGAACGAAAGGAACGTAGCCAAAATATGCTTTAGTGAATGTTAATACTTAATGAGATAAATGTATTGTTTATTTATGTGATATTTAAGAATATTTTGTCTACTTTGGATTGTACAGGATGTGCTTACCTGAATAACGGACAGGTAATGGCCCATGTTCTCAAGACAGGTTTTTATTTTCAAACTAAATATTGACTGAAGTGTAGTTGTCGAATATTAAATAATTATTGCCAAAAAAGTTGCTAGCTGTGTAATTTCAATATAAAATTCCATCATTAAGATGTTTGAAACACTTCACTATATTTGAAGGTATGTATCAGATACTTTATTTAAAATATTAAAAAACTCAATTAGTCATCACTTGTTATATTTTACTTAACTATAATGAGTACCTCGAAACTGACGTTTAAATGTGTTATTAATTACTCACATAATGAATGATGTGTGTATTTTGTTCTAAGAATGAAATTGTGTGCATGTATGCCAATAGTAAGCTAGCTAAAGGTACATATTGAAAACGTGTCATATTTGACTTGGAACCTTTAATTAATTTAAATAGTATATAAGTCTAATAAAGGGTTGCTTTGTGGATGAATGATATGTTTACCTTTATTTCCCAACGGTGTTCACAAAGTGATGTATGCAATATTGAACAGTCTTATTATGCCGAATCATGGATTATGTATCTAGTCATCCCATTTATCATCTTATATTTATTTCTTAGAGTAAATTAATTGCTCACTATTCATAGCTTTTTAGAGCAAGATGGGTAGGCTCCGTTAAAACGCAAAAGGTAGCGATAGCCACGCTCTAGCTAAGTCAAAAGTAAACCAAACACAAACATTGCCACAGTCGTACACAATAGGGTGTATAATTGCTTAACTGAAGTGTTGTATGAGTTGCAAATACAGAATAATATCAGTTAACCATACATTTTTGTTTCAGATTATGAAAACAAACAGTTTGATTGCGCAACTCCCTAGGTAAACTTTTTATTTATATTCAGGTTATGGGATACTTACTAATGTTCAATATGTTAGTTTGTCAAAGCTAATACTTATTTACTGCATGGTGAACATTTTAACTGAATTAAGGGATGTAATACAATGTGCATTAATAAATTATGATTGGTTTGTCTACTTTTTAAAAATGTATTTTCTTGTTTGAGATGCAATGCTTGTAAGTTCCTTCTGTGCTTTTGCCATTGACCATATCAACGTCTATGTTGCATGTTGTTGAATGTTTAACATGTAATTCTGTGTTTCTGTGTAGCTCATTACCATATCAACTTCTATGTTACATGTTGTTGAATGTTTAACATGTAATTCTGTGTTTCTATGTAGCTTATTACCATATCAACGTCTATGTTGCATGTTGTTGAATGTTTAACATGTAATTCTGTGTTTCTGTGTAGCTCATTACCATATCAACTTCTATGTTGCATGTTGTTGAATGTTTGACATGTAATTCCGTGTTTCTGTGTAGCTCATTACCATATCAACGTCTATGTTGCATGTTGTTGAATGTTTAACATGTAATTCTGTGTTTCTGTGTAGTTCATTACCATATCAACTTTTATGTTGCATGTTGTTGAATGTTTAACATGTAATTCTGTGTTTCTGTGTAGCTCATTACCATATCAACTTCTATGTTACATGTTGTTGAATGTTTAACATGTAATTCTGTGTTTCTGTGTAGCTCATTGCTCTCAATTAAACATCAATGACGTCATACATCGCGTTCTGTTATCAAATTTAGTTATTCTCCAGTTCATTTATGTAACTAAGCATAAATGATTTGTATGACGATACTATATAAATATCCGACCACAATTAAAATGCGCATAAATTGTGTTTATGTCGATATAAATGGCTTAAGACAACCGTCGACACTTGACACAGGTTGTCCCATAAAGAAAAGGTTATACGCAATGGCAGAATACGTGTGAGATGTAACTCACACTGTAAACAAATACAATTTGAAGGAAATTTAAAACTGCAAACACGCTTCAACAACCTTGCCATTTATCTAGCGAGGTATAATGGTTTATTTGGTGAATTAATGCTTTATACGTTAAACTGAGACTCAGAGTAAGTAGCTATACGTTAAAACTAATCGACAGTATAATAAATACAAAAATAAATAATTATTTTAAAGTTATTCACAGAAAAAGTTCAGAAAATCAGTCAGTCAATCTATCAATCATTCAATCAATCAATCAATCAATCAATCAATCAATCAATCAATTAATCAATCAATCAATCAATCAATCAATCAATCAATCAATCAATCAAGGACATTAATTGATATTTGACATTAACCTTTAGTGTGTTAAATTAAAATTTTGTAGTAGCGTTGGTAGAAGTACTAATTGAAGTAGTGAACGCACTCATTACATTGATACACAGTGTCGTCTTAACGCAGACCTGATGTATCAACTAAGTGGCCAACAATTCACTTACCAGTGATAGTTAGATCAAATATGCAATTTATACAAAACGTGATTTTTTATGATAGTAACAATTTTCCCTTGATTCGCACTCACATAATCAAGTGAGTGTGAACATTTAAGCATGTTAAGTTATATAGATGAACAACACCTGTATATCTGAATATTGTGGTATAAGTATTATTGTTGAACAATACATTTGAAAATTGTTACTTTAACATCGATGTTTGAGTGCAAAACTGGTGTACCTAGTGAAGATTTATATATTACATACCATAGTTTCCTGCTAAATCCTTGGTAAATACAACTCAACAGAACAACAAGCTTAAACATACAGTTCTAAAAAGTAACTTATTTTTGTTCGTTCATGAATTTTTTTTAAACTGGACCTTTTCACAGATTTTGGCATGTATTGAAGTTTGTCATTGAATGCTTTATATTGTTAAATGTAAACATTGGATCTTAAAAGTTCAAATACAAAATCAAGAATGAAATTAAAGAAAAAAAGTATCTCAACTGGGCTCGAACCACTAACCCCTGGAAAAAATGTCTCTGGTCATCCGTGCACATATGACGAGTGATGCATGTTATTCTTTATATAAGCAATCCTTTTAGTATCACAAAATATAACGACAACAACAGAACTCTCCAAATTATTCAAGTATTTCGCGTTGCAACGCTTTATAATTTTCAGGTTTTTTAATCGAGATTGATTAATTACTGTTCAGCATGTGAACTATTTTGCAAGGAGTCTGAATACGATATAAGTATTATACATATTGTGCTTGCACAAGGTTAATTGTACAACACTTCTAAATACAACAATTAGTCAATAATTATCATAATACAAAGAATAACTTATACATCAAGAATAATAAACAATAAATGTGAGTCGCGCTCTTGGAAAATCGGGCTTAATGCATACGTGTAAAGTGTCGTCGCATAGTAGCCTGTGCAGTCCACACAGGCTTATCAGGGACGACACCTATGTGGTAAAATAGGTAAATACTGATCTAAACGCGCTTATTTCTGATTGAGTCATCTTTTAGATAAGGTAAATGCCGATAAATTATGGTTTATTCCTCAACGGTTCGTCCTTAACTCTTTTTTTTTCTTCCGGTATAAAAGCAAGATGCCTATCTCATATTTCCCTCTCTGTGGCTATTCATATCATATTGTCTATACAATATAGCTAATAACTGTACAAAATATAGCTGCTAACTCTATACAACATAGCTGATAACTATACACAACATAGCTGATAATTCTATATAACATAGCTGCTAAATCTATACAACATAGCTTATAAATCAATACAACATAGCATGTATCTATGTACAACATAGCTTATAACTATACACAACATAGCTGATTTATCTATCTTACATAGCTTAAAACTATATACAGCATAGCTGATAACTCTACACAATATAGCTTATAACTCTATGCAACGTAGCATGTATCTCTGAACAACAGATTTAATAACTATACACAACATAGCTGATTTATCTATCTTACATAGCTTAAAGCTATATACAGCATAGCTGATTACTCTATACAACATAGCTGATAACTCTATTCAACATAGCTTATAATTTTAAACTAGATAGATGACAATTATGCACTCCATAGCTGATTTTGTTATATAACAAAGCCAATAACTCTAAACAACATAGCTTATAACTCTAACGAACATAGCTCATAAATCTATACACCATAGCTGATAACGCTATTTCACATAGCTAATGACTCTATACAATATAGCTGATAACTCTACACAACATAGCTGATAACTATACACAACATAGCTGATAACTATGCACAACATTGCTGATTACTCTATACAACATAGCTGATAACTCTACACAAAATAGCTGATAACTCTACACAACATTGCTGATAACTATACACAACATAGCTGATAACTATACACAACATAGCTGATAACTCTATACAACATTGCTGATAACGCTATACAACATAGCTGATAACTCTACACAACATTGTTGATTACTCTATACAATATAGCTGATAACTCTACACAACATAGCTGATAACTCAACACAACATTGCTGATAACGTTATACAACATAGCTGATAACTCTACACAACATAGCTGATAACTCTACACAACATAGCTGATAACTCTACACAACATTGCTGGTAACTCTAAACAACATTGCTGATAACTCTACACAACATTGCTGATAACTCTACACAGCATAGCTGATAACTCTACACAACATAGCTGATAACTCTACACAACAAAGCTGATAACTCTACACAACACAGCTGATAACTCTACACAACATTGCTGATAACTCTACACAACATTGCTGATAACTCTATACAACATAGCTGATTACTGTACACAACATTGCTGATAACTCTACACAACATAGCTGATAACTCTACACAACATAGCTGATAACTCTACACAACATAGCTGATAACTCTACACAACATAGCTGATAACTCTACACAACATAGCTGATAACTCTACACAACATAGCTGATAACTATACACAACATTGCTGATTACTCTACACAACATTGCTGATAACTCTACACAACATAGCTGATAACTCTACACAACATTGCTGATAACTCTACACAACATTGCTGATAACTCTACACAACATTGCTGATAACTCTACACAACATTGCTGATAACTCTACACAACATAGCTGATAACTCTACACAACATAGCTGATAACTCTACACAACATTGCTGATTACTCTACACAACATTGCTGATAACTCTACACAACATAGCTGATAACTCTACACAACAAAGCTGATAACTCTACACAACATAGCTGATAACTCTACACAACATAGCTGATAACTCTACACAACATAGCTGATAACTCTACACAACATAGCTGATAACTCTACACAACATAGCTGATAACTCTACACAACATAGCTGATAACTCTACACAACATTGCTGATTACTCTACACAACATTGCTGATAACTCTACACAACATAGCTGATAACTCTACACAACATTGCTGATAACTCTACACAACATTGCTGATAACTCTACACAACATTGCTGATAACTCTACACAACATTGCTGATAACTCTACACAACATAGCTGATAACTCTACACAACATAGCTGATAACTCTACACAACATTGCTGATTACTCTACACAACATTGCTGATAACTCTACACAACATAGCTGATAACTCTACACAACAAAGCTGATAACTCTACACAACATTGCTGATAACTCTACACAACATTGCTGATAACTCTATACAATATAGCTGATAACTCTATACAACATAGCTGATAACTATACAAAACATTGCTGATTACTCTATACAATATAGCTGATAACTCTACACAACATAGCTGATAACTCTACACAACATTGCTGATAACTCTATACAACATAGCTGATAACTATACACAACATTGCTGATAACTCTATACAACATAGCTGATAACTCTACACAACATTGCTGATAACTCTACACAACAGAGCTGATAACTCTACACAACATAGCTGATAACTCTACACAACATAGCTGATAACTCTACACAACATTGCTGATAACTCTACACAACATTGCTGATAACTCTACACAACATAGCTGATAACTCTACACAACATAGCTGATAACTCTACACAACATAGCTGATAACTCTACACAACATAGCTGATAACTCTACACAACATTGTTGATAACTCTATACAACATAGCTGATAACTATACACAACATTGCTGATAACTCTATACAACATAGCTGATAACTCTACACAACATTGCTGATAACTCTACACAACATTGCTGATAACTCTACACAACATTGCTGATAACTCTACACAACATTGCTGATAACTCTACACAACATAGCTGATAACTCTACACAACATAGCTGATAACTCTACACAACATAGCTGATAACTCTACACAACATTGCTGATAACTCTACACAACATTGCTGATAACTCTACACAACATTGCTGGTAACTCTATACAACATAGCTGATAACTATACAAAACATAACTGGTTACTCTATACAATATAGCTGATAACTCTACACAACATAGCTGATAACTATACACAACATTGCTGATAACTCTATACAACATAGCTGATAACTATACACAACATTGCTGATAACTCTATACAACATAGCTGATAACTCTACACAACATTGCTGATAACTCTACACAACATAGCTGATAACTCTACACAACATAGCTGATAACTCTACACAACATAGCTGATAACTCTACACAACATTGCTGATAACTCTACACAGCATTGCTGACAAATCTACACAACATAGTTGATAACTCTACACAACATAGCTGATAACTCTACACAACATAGCTGATAACTCTACACAACATAGCTGATAACTCTACACAACATTGCTGATAACTCTATACAACATAGCTGATAACTATACACAACATTGCTGATAACTCTATATAAACATAGCTGATAACTCTACACAACATTGCTGATAACTCTACACAACATTGCTGATAACTCTACACAACATTGCTGATAACTCTACACAACATTGCTGATAACTCTACACAACATAGCTGATAAATCTACACAACATAGCTGATAACTCTGCACAACATTGCTGATAACTCTACACAACATAGCTGATAACTCTACACAAAATTGCTGATAACTCTATACAACATAGCTGATAACTATACACAACATTGCTGATAACTCTATACAACATAGCTGATAACTCTACACAACATTGCTGATAACTCTATACAACATAGCTGATAACTCTACACAACATAGCTGATAACTCTACACAACATTGCTGATAACTCTATACAACATAGCTGATAACTCTACACAACATTGCTGATAACTCTACACAACATAGCTGATAACTCTACACAACATTGCTGATAACTCTATACAACATAGCTGATAACTATACACAACATTGCTAATAACTCTATACAATATAGCTGATTACTCTATACAATATAGCTGATAACTCTACACAACATAGCTGATAACTCTACACAACATTGCTGATAGCTCTACACAACATAGCTGATAACTCTATACAATATAGCTGATAACTCTACACAACATAGCTGATAACTCTACACAACATTGCTGATAACTCTACACAACATTGCTGATAACTCTATACAATATAGCTGATTACTCTATACAATATAGCTGATAACTCTACACAACATTGCTGATAAATCTACACAACATAGCTGATAACTCTAAACAACATTGCTGATAACTCTACACAACATTGCTGATAACTCTACACAACATAGCTGATAACCCTACACAACATAGCTGATAACTCTACACAACATAGCTGATAACTATACACAACATTGCTGATATCTCTATACAATATAGCTGATAACTCTACACAACATTGCTGATAACTCTACACAACATAGCTGATAACTCTACACAACATTGCTGATAACTCTATACAACATAGCTGATAACTATACACAACATTGCTAATAACTCTATACAATATAGCTGATTACTCTATACAATATAGCTGATAACTCTACACAACATAGCTGATAACTCTACACAATATTGCTGATAGCTCTACACAACATAGCTGATAACTCTATACAATATAGCTGATAACTCTACACAACATAGCTGATAACTCTACACAACATTGCTGATAACTCTACACAACATTGCTGATAACTCTATACAATATAGCTGATTACTCTATACAATATAGCTGATAACTCTACACAACATTGCTGATAACTCTACACAACATAGCTGATAACTCTAAACAACATTGCTGATAACTCTACACAACATTGCTGATAACTCTACACAACATAGCTGATAACTCTACACAACATAGCTGATAACTCTACACAACATAGCTGATAACTATACACAACATTGCTGATTACTCTATACAATATAGCTGATAACTCTACACAACATTGCTGATAACTCTACACAACATAGCTGATAACTATACACAACATTGCTGATTACTCTATACAATATAGCTGATTACTCTATACAATATAGCTGATAACTCTACACAACATAGCTGATAACTATACACAACATTGCTGATTTCTCTATACAATATAGCTGATTACTCTACACAACATAGCTGCTAACTCTATACAACATAGCTGATAACTATACACAAAATAGATTATAACTCTATATAGCATAGCTGATAACGCTATACAACATAGCTGATAATTCTAAACTACTTAGATGGCAACTCTTCACTACAGTTTTCTTCTGTATCACTACATAACTAATAATTCCAGTCACAATAGCAGACATCAGTACACTGCGTAGCTAATAATTCCAGACAAAATCGTAGACATCTGCGCACTACATAGCTAATAATTCCAGTCAAAATATCAGACATCTGTACATTACGTAGCTAATAATTACAGACAAAATAGATGACATCTGTACACTACATAGCTAATAATTCCAGTAAAAATGGTAGACATCTGTACACAACATATCTAGTAATTATAGAAAAAAAATAGTAGAAATCTGTACACTACATCATAGCTTATAATTCCAGACAAAAGAGTAGATATATGTACACTACATAGCTAGCAATTCCAGACAAATAATAGAAATCTGTACACTACAAAGCTAATAATTCCAGTCAAAATAGTAGACATTTGTACACTATATTGTTAATAATTCCAGACAAAATAGTAGAAATCTGTACACTACATAGCTAATAATTTAGGTCAAAATAGTAGACATTTGTACACTATATTGCTAATAATTCAAGACAAAATAGTAGAAATATGTACACTACATAGCTAATAATTTAGGTAAAAATAGTAGACTTCTGTACACTACTTAGCTACTAACTTAACGTTTCATGTATGACACTTATGCTTCACCTATTTCCGCATGATATTACATATCTGACAATTACATAACATATATACAGTTATACACTACATATCTGACAACTACATAACATATATACACTACATATCTGACAACTACATAGCGCATATACAGTACATATTCTGACAACTACATAACTACAATTTGCTATTGATAGATCACAATACGTATTCATGATATATGAAACAATTACTCATAGCTTATTCTCTCGTATAACCATTTGTGTTCATGTAGCAACTATTGATTTAAACATTAGAATCAGATGTAAACTGTGTAGAACAAACAGATCAAAGGGAGAGAACTCAAAGGAAAGTCTGAAACAACGATGTACTGTCGTTGTATTACATACCGTTATACTATTATGACTTTTTACCATCAATTTGACCTCTTCTGTCCGGGAAAAGTCTCATTTTAATTAGCTTTAAGCAATATATATATATATATATATATATATATATATATATATATATATATATATATATATATATATATATATATATATATATATATATATATATATATATATATTTATATATATATATATATGTGTGTCTTGTTCTGAGAAAATTGGGCTGAATGCATGTGCGTAAAGTTTCGTCCCAGATTAGCCAGTCCGCACAGGCTAATCAGGGACGACACTTTCCGCCTTTAAGGTATTTTTCGTTTAAAGGAAGTCCCTTCTTACCGAAAATCTTGTTTAGGCGGAAAATGTCGTCCCTGATTAGCCTATGCGAACTGCACAGGCTAATCTGGGACGGCACTTTACGCACATGCATTATGCCCAGTTTTCTCAGAACGCGACTCATATGAACATCGCTCTTGGGAATCGGGTATTAATGCATGCAAAGTCCGCACAGGCTTATCAGGGGCGACACTTTCCGTTTTTGTGGATTTTTATTCTTTGAAGGAAAGTGTCTTGTAAACGAAAATCCATTCTTGGCGGTAAGAGCGGAACGAGTTGTCCCTGATCAGCCTGTGAGGACTGCACAGGCTAATAAGGGACGACATTTTACGCACATGCATTTAAGCCCCTTTTTACCAGAGCGCGGCTCATATGCCATTTTGTAGCTGTTACGGAAGCACAGTTTCACGCATTTGAGGTCTTTCCAATTAGTTCCATCTGGGAAAGCAATTACAAGGTATCATCCAACTGTTCACCGCTACGTATCGAATACATGCATGGATTAACTATTTGTTGTTTGATAATGTGCGCTCCATCGATATATGAGTTCGTATCGGTCAGAACAAAGTGACTGCTTTATGTAACATCACTGCTGAGTACAGCAATACTTATTGTATGTCCGCCCTTAATATAACATCTGCTCATATATATGATTTCACTAAATTTCGTTGAATTTTCATTCATTTTGTTAAGATAACAAAATATTACTAGCGTTCTGTGAAAACCGGGCTTTATGAATGTGCCTTAAGCGTCACCCAATGCTAGCATGTGCAGTTCGCACAGGCTTATCAGGGACGACACTTTAAGCCTAGAATTTTTTTCAAAAGACACTTCATTTAAACAAAAAATTCCGTTAACGCGAAAAAAGTTGTCCCTTATTAGGATTTGCGGACTGCACAGGCTTATCAGGGACGACAAGGCTTATCAGGGACGACACTTGACGGCTAGACAGGCTTATTAGGGACGACACTTGACGGCTAGACAGGCTTATCAGGGACGACACTTGACTGCTAGACATGCTTATCAGGGACGACACTTGACGGCTAGACAGGCTTATTAGGGACGACACTTGACGGCTAGACTTGATTTTGTTAATAAGACTTCATGTAAACGAAAAATCCTTTTAAGCGGAAAGAGTTGTCGCTGATTAGTATTTGCGGACTGCACAGGCTAATCAAAGAGGACACTGTACGCTGATTTAAGCTCGGTTTTCTCATAGAACGGGTTGTATAGTGTGTGTTTTTTACAAAGGAATAAAAATTCAACGAAATTTAGTGAAATCAATATAAATATTTTATGTTGAGAGCGGATTTACATGTAAGTATAAAGATATTTTGTCTGTAAATTTGAACATAATAACAATAGGTTTGGAAGGAATGTCTTATTTCCAAATAAATCGTAAAACTATAAAATATATCTATATTGCATGAAAAATTAATTACATATTAAAGAGGGGTAAATTCGACGGACATAAAACGACGATTATTTGAACTTGAAACCAGAGCTCTAACAATTTATAACATAAAGTAATGAATGTTCGAAAGCGCTCTTTGCTCACATGCCATCACATATATGCGCAAATGCAGTCATACACATTAACATATACAATCAAACGCATGCTCTCATTTTGGTTCAACGATTTTGTAACACAATTCATAACAATGGTCTAAAAATTCAAACATGTAAGGTTCAATTAAGCAGTGCTAAGTATAAATCTTGACTCAACTAGACATAAATGTAGTATGTTTTTTTAATACATGTAAATTTTATGTATTTTGTATATAACTCTTTCAGTGCTGGAACCGCATTTTGAAGGCCTTTGCAAACAGTTTGGATCCAGATGAGACGCCACAGAACATGGCGTCTCATCAGGATCCAACCTGTTTGCTATTCTGATAGTATTCTTTGAAACAAAATCGAAGAAAATGCTAATTTTACAAATTCAGCAGTCGACATTTTAGCAGACGACAAATTTCCCAGCATGCAAAGGGATAAATAAACCGTTGCTGTTTTGCAAAATACATGATATTGAGTTTGTGTGATAACATACATGTAAGCTTCAAAACAATCTTCTACAACATGAACGATACAGTGGATTGTTTTTTCGGAGTATGATCGAATTTTATTTCACGGTTGGTTATAGAAAAAAACAACATTACTTTAGGCGTAGCGTACGTTTTCTATGGTCATGACATATGTTACACTGAAAATATAACATTGATACCTGAATGGGTCTTACAAATTACTAAATAACAAACACAACTTTTCTACCAAATTATGGTGTATAATCAAAATGTTGATTTACAATTCTGTTAAGGAAGCTTCTAAAGTAAAAAAAGAGTCTCGCTTTATATGCAAATGGTCCTCAGGTCACGTTTCACTTTTCTTTATTTGTATTGTATATTGTATAGTAAGTGTTCATGTTTTTGCAATACCAATAAAACGTAAACTGAATTTACCTATGGAACGTAAATAACACTGTCAATGAAACGTGTATTAGCATACCAATGACACGTATATCGCAATGCCAAGGACATGTACATTACAATACCAATGGCAAGTATATCGCAATACCAAGGACATGTACATTACAATACCAATGGCACCTACATCGCAATACCAAGGACATGTACATTACAATACCAATGGCACCTACATCGCAATACCAAGGACATGTACATTACAATACCAATGGCACGTATATTGCAATACCAAGGACATGTACATTACAATACAAATGACACGTATATCGCAATACCAAGGACATGTACATTACAACACCAATGGCACTTATATCGCAATACCAAGGACATGTACATTACAATACAAATGGCACGTATATCGCAATACCAAGGACATGTACATTACAACACCAATGGCACTTATATCGCAATACCAAGGACATGTACATTGCAATACCAATGGCACGTATATTGCAATAACAAGGACATGTACATTACAATACAAATGACACGTATATCGCAATACCAAGGACATGTACATTACAACACCAATGGCACTTATATCGCAATACCAAGGACATGTACATTACAATACAAATGGCACGTATATCGCAATACCAAGGACATGTACATTACAATACCAATGGCACTTATATCGCAATACCAAGGGTATGTACATTACAGTACCAATGACACGTATATCGCAATACCAAGGGCATGTACATTACAATACCAATGGCACGTATATCGCAATACCAAGGACATGTACATTACAATACCAATGACACGTATATCGCAATACCAAGGACATGTACATTACAACACCAATGACACGTATATCGCAATACCAAGGGCATGTACATTACAATACCAATGACACGTATATCGCAATTCCAAAGACATGTTCATTACAATACCAATGGCACGTATATCGCAATACCACGTTACATCCCGATATTAAAGAGCCTTGCTAACAAATTGTGGCATAACTCTAAAATTAAATTAAAGAAAGAAAGAAAAAGTATCCCCACCTGGACCTGGGCACGAAATACTGATCCTTGGGGTATAAGTCAAGCGCCGAATCCACTCGACCATCCGTGCTATATCAATTGACAAGTATTTTAAACTTAATATAAGCAAACTATGCATGTTCACCAAATATAACGCTAACAGCAGAGGTCTCCAAATTATTCAATCGGTTTGCGTTTGTTACGCTTTACAATTTTATCAATTTCGAACCGTGAATTTTCGTATTCAAACATGTTTTTACAATATGAGTCTTTGTCATCACAGGCACTCGGCATAAGCAACTAGCCCCATGACCAAAAAATTCGTCGAAAAAAATAATATTTTTTACTTATATATATATAAAACAAGGTATGTCCCTTGAATTGCTGATTTCGGCATACCAGCCAATTTCCGAAGCTTACTACTACTCCATCACTTTTCAACCGATTGGCACAATTCTGGTATCAAACAACGCAGAGGACTTCATCCTAAATAAATAAATCGATGCATGTTCGCATAAGTCTACCAAAATTGTGTCAATCGGTTGAAAACTGATGGAGTAGTGAGCTTCGGAAATTGGCTGGTATGCCGAAATCAGCAATTCAAGGGTCTTAGTCACATACCTTGTTATATATATCAGTAAACAAATAATAATTTTTCGACGAACTTTTTTGGTCATGGGGGTAGTAGCTAATGCCGAGTGCCTGTGTTTGTCATTAGTGGTAGTTAGCTCAGGGATGTGAATTGTTCATTTACTTTTTGAATCCGTGACAAAAAGTTTGCAAATTCTCATTTTGACCAACTGTGAACAATTTACTTTAACCGAATTGAGGAATTTTGTGTTAACGAGCACTCGTCGAGTTTACTTACACATTTCTTGGACGAGTTTAAATCATCATGAAACGAAATGACAACGAGTGTCCGCTCTATGTATCATATGATTTCAAATTAGCAAAAAAAAACAATTACTTACAAAACGTCATATGATAAAACCGGAACATTCTTTACATTGTTTGACATCATCTAGAGTTGCATTATTTATATCAGCAAACTAACGCTACGCGAATGATCACTCAAACAAGAAGTAGACGGTGAAAACGATCGAAAAGCTTTATTTCAGACAAAAATGACCGTAATGCTAATAATACAATTTAAACAAGGCGTAGCATGTGATAAAAGGCTTCCCCTCAAATATCCTTTGAACATACCATGTGACGTGTTTGACGTGTTAACTGAGTTTACCATAAAGTGTTAATATACCCATTGTTTCACGACAGCACTGCAAAAAAAAAACATGACCAATGCCAGAGTTGTCCACGTGCCCATTACCTTTATATTACCCTTTATCTCTACACGTGAAACATTATTATAAACAAATCCGTTTGTCAAAACAGCGTCAAGATTTTTAACTTATAACAATCTTTAAATAGGAATACCAAGTTTCGTGATCCTATTTTATGAACTTGTGTATTTATTCGATCACTTTATATTCAGACGAACGAACAGGCGAAAAGAAAAACAAGCACACAATGTTGCGAATCATCCTCATGTTGGCCTGAAAAAAGAACATGTGTTAAACCTTTTTTTTCAGTTATTTACGTACTTGTGAAGAAGAATGCACTTTTGCGGACAGACGGACAAACGTAGCAGACTTATAATACATCTCTTTTAAACTGGTTTGGAACTGTAACAAATCTCATGATGCTATTATATGACCATAGTAAACTTACTACAGATCGTCCATCGACAAACAATCGCAGTCGGTCAAACAACATGGTGCCCATATTTATGGGTTATATAATACTTGACACTATGAGTACTGTATTCACGTGTACATTGTAGTTTAAGTCAATAATTTACTATTTCATATTTTTGAATGTGTCTAATAACTTATGCACCTGTGCATACACTTTGCATTACGCCTTGTGTTCATATGACATTCGAAGGCGTTTCTTTAAACTATATTCAATAATTCTTTAAACGAAAATACTTGTTTTTTACTTTATTGATGTACAAGACAATTAAAACGATGTAGTAAATTCATATTTGTAAACTTTGATAAAGCCCATTCGGGCGAAATATTGGAATAAAAAGAGTGTTTTTTACTATGAAAATGTATATCTTTATCCCTACTGGATATAAAACTGAAAATACTTGATTTAAACCTTATGGTTTTCCAACCAAATGTGTGTTTATTTATGAGCTTCATATTATTTGAATATTATGAATTTGCCAGTGTTGAGATTTCATTTCATTACTTTTGCATGAACTATTTGATGACATTGGTGATAATAAGTTTTTATTTTATGCGTTCCGGTGGTTTATAGAGAAATATCAGTGAATTAAAACTGATAATTTCACTGTTTAAAACAGTGAAAATTAACAGTGAAAATTATCGATAATTTTCACTGTTTGCTGTAAATGACGAATTTGAAAGTGTTGAAATTTCATTTCATTATTTTTGCATGAACTATTTGATGACATTGGTGATAATAAGTTTGTAATTACCAATTTGTGCTCCTTTAAAGATGTATTTGTATTAAATTGTATTGCAGCATTTTCGACAAGTGTAATTATCAACAATGTTCACACTTACGTAATAAAGTACTTCTTACGCCATTTTATTTTTGAAATACTTTCAAATGCAAATACGTTTCAGATCACAATGATAAATAAAGAATAAGAAGTTTTACATACATAGCAGAAATCGGTCTATGTGAATAGTTTTCTTTGCAATGTAAATCGATATATCAACGCTACACTCGCTTATAACATAAGATGACCTTGACATCGTGATTGATGCGAGCAAGGTCAGAGAATTACTCATATTATACACTCTATATTGATATGCCAATCCTTGGATTACTCAACTCATTACGTGCTCATCTACTATAAAAAGAGTTATTTGTCCCGCGTGTTAGACACAATCCGAGTAAACAACCTTAATACAAATTGTGCTGTAAGAAATGGGCGGGATTAAGTTACGGATCGCGCCAATGAAAATGCTCGTTGAAGCAATTGAGAAATTGAAATCAGCATCTCATGTTGACAAATGTTACACGTCGCCAACGATTTTATTCCTTAACGAATCATCGTACGGCTCAATAGATTCTTAACTCACTAAATGTGTGATAAAAGTGATAAATAATAATTTGTCCCGCATGTTCTCACGAACTGATTGATATAGCTAAAAATTGCGCGAAATGAAGTGGGCAAGGTTTAATTTTACAATTCCACCAATGAAAACGCTTATAAGCATAGGCTCGTCCATGCAGGTTTACCAAGCGATTTGCAAACAGGGGACTGCAATGTGCACATCAACAGAAAATATATATATACCATAAAAGTTCAGCTAAAACATTATCCCTCAAAATCAAGTGCAGAGCACAGTAAGCGTGTTTATCTACACCGTGACACAGTAATTACAGAAATGCAACTTAAATCTCGTAAACAATTATCTATCCTCACCCAGTATATCTAGCACTTTTTTCACTTCCATTGTTGAATACGTTTTTAAATGCTTCGTTGTATTTTAATGAAACTTGTATGATAATATTTATCTTAATAATATATAGGTCGAGTTTAAATCCGGGTCATATGCGGCACAAAACTAGGCCGTAAAGTGTATTACAAAACGTTGTTACCACTATAGGATCAACTATTATGACTGCATTTATGTTTCTCTTGATAACTTTCGGAAACAAGGTCATCGAGTCAAATTTTAGAAAATCCTTGTTGAAATCCTATAAGCCACATGTATGGCTCAATGATGATGAAACGTAATTAAACAGTTTTATCTTTACAATCGCGTGTATGGATTAATCTACATGAAACACAGATAATCAGGTCAAGTATTCGACAATGTATGTACCTTAAACTCATTTTAGCTCTGCATTGACCTCTTGTTATTGTTTCCGTTATAGATAGATAAGACTCTAAATCTACTCCGGTACACATCAACTGGTGAAAATAATACTTTGTTTCAAACATCAGTTTTACCATCAGCTATGCACTGGTACTATATCGGTGGCAATAACAAAAATAACGACACGCAACATTTAAGAAAACAGTACAGTAAATTTAATACAGAATTATAGCTTGATGTTAACACTTCGGTTATGTTTGTTCTGATTAATTAAGGGCAGAAAATGAACTACTTTATGTTGAAAAGCGTGTGAACCGAGACTTATTGAGCGGCCCATGAAACAATGGCCGCCGTTTTGAATCACATAATAACACTATTTTTTTGAATGCCCATATGTAAGCAAGACGTTCAAGGTTTAATTCTTTAAGTACGTCGTTTGCCTCTGGAATCAACTTCATTTACTTGACAGCAAAGTGTTAACTTCGTACATGTATTTAGGCTCGTATCTGTGCGTAGGCAATGTAGGCACGTGCCTTCACATCATTATGAAAAATCGAAAAAATAAAAACGCTCGAAAATGCAAAAAAATCTGAGGCTATGAGGGAGGGGGTGGGGTTACCCCTAGAGTATTCGAACATAAAATAGTTTGGACATTGAACGTGTTCAACGAGTTTATATTTAAAACTAAGAAAGTAGCGTAGCCTTTTTACTCTAGTGAAATGCACCCACATTAAGAATAGATCGCATTTTTAATTGTATGACGTCACCGCTCAAGTGTTTATGGTTTAAACCCATTCTATTCTAAAGACCGTCCAGATCGAGTGACTGAGAGTTTTCCTGTGTATGTACATAGCATATTATTATTAATGGCATATTATTTTCACGTCAAAGATTTTTGTAATATATTTCAAATGTAATTTTGTAACTTTCCGATAATAATTACGTGGGTTATTTGACAGAGTTCTGTCTACCTGTAAATATAAATTACGACATGGTGAATTAACACGGAGGCACGTCTTTTAAATGGCGGATTAAGCACCGTGGAGGCCCATAGGCAGTGAAACTTTTGGAGCCCTAGGCCCGTAGTCGGCATATTGCCTACTAAAATGATTGTCACTTGGTATGACAATGTCAAGCCTTAATTACTTAGGGACATAACATTGATGTACACAATATTTGGTTTTGTTATGCCATTCGATTAAGCTAAGAAAGTAAGTAAAATTTTGTGTTCGTCGTGTTCTCATGGAGCCCCTTAACGTCGCGGACCCAGTGGCAGTTACCTATACTCTGTCGAATTGGTAATCCGGGACTGTTGTTGACTTCTGTAATTTAAGTTTAACCGTTATGTGTACAATTCATTCACGTCCTGGTGATTTGAAATATTTTAAACCATGTAAAGTACCATGTTAAGTTATTACGTCGCAATAATTAATTACGCTCGATCGCTGATTGTCGCCCCATGTATCACTCAAAAATATCCGGGGTATTCTTAAGTATACTACAAAGTACCCGGGTTGCAGAAAATGAATAACACAAAGTACCCCAGAGTATAGTCGGGTGTCTATAAGCGTTTTTTTCCGTACCTTGGGTACAGTATATATACTTAAGGGTACCCGGTGTGACTTTTAAATAGTACACGAGACCACAACGACCAAATCAGCGTTAATTATGTGTGGTATCCCTTGATGGAGCGTATGCTTTCGCTTTTACTAAACAAGATCAGTAAAATGGAATTATAGATTAATGTGTTAGCTGTCCGTGTTTATGTTTTATTATAATCATACTCATACTTGTGCTACTTCGTGTTTGTTTGTTTATTCGATTATGTTTCATTTACTTTAAAATTGCGTGTGTGTATGCGAGCACTATTTTCTCTGTATATATTAAATAATCTAGACTTATATCATTCTCATATATAACCCTAACCATATCCTCGAATGTATATGGCAGATTTTGATGCCGAACGTATTTTTTTTCTCAATTTACATAAAAACTAATTGATCAAAGCATTTCACACTTAAACGTCCCTTTCACTAAGAAAAATGCTAGTATAAAACGTTACATGAACCCCACATTGTACATTTATTAACTTTGTTTCAAATGCAAACCTTAGCCCGATATTATTCAACTTGATAATGGAACATGCAACTTATCCTAACGAAACGATTACACAGTCATAAGAAAGTGACCTTATTCCAACAACTCTGTACACTATACACTATACGATTTCAACTGCTAGCAATAGACATGTAGTGAAATAAGGTCACTTCCAACAGCCTTGCTGTTGGGCTAGCTCTTTAGCGACGGGGTTAAAGTGTCCAACTACCTCTCTGAAGGTCGTGGGTTCAATCCTCGGCCTGAGCTCAGTATTTTCACATTAGACCGATTGCCAGACACTTGGGTAAAAAACAAAACAGTTAGTGCAGTGTAACCATTTCTTTAGCTTTGCTTAATTTAGGTCAGAATACACTCAATAGTTTCCCTATATAAT
Source organism: Dreissena polymorpha (assembly GCF_020536995.1). Taxonomy (NCBI): domain Eukaryota; kingdom Metazoa; phylum Mollusca; class Bivalvia; order Myida; family Dreissenidae; genus Dreissena; species Dreissena polymorpha. The sequence continues at coordinate 31,261,177 of NC_068362.1, forward strand.
TCAATGTGAAAGCGACAACTTTAGGCCAAAATAAATGCAACATTTTGCACATAGAGACCCCCATAATCATAAAGGCCATTCTAAGCGGAATGCAATAAAAAAGATATGCCATGTTCAATGCAAGAAAGAACTTGACACAAATCAAAATCGGCAATCGTGATACATCGGCTTTCTCGGATTCCTCCGTAAGATAGGCCTCGTGGCTAACGGTCGCCATATTGCCTTGTATTACTACTTTACTACCCAAAAGGTTGTCAGTTTATTGTTATGAGGCTGTATACGATGCGCGTTGAACTAGCGCCAAACTTTTTACCGAAACTTTGATATTAAGAGCACTATTAACGTTCATTTGTGTTGCATTTTGACCAATTATCCAAGTGATTTACTTTTCCATTATTAATCACCCTATCATCCAATTTTTAAGATGAAATTACGGTGTTTACAAAACCAACCAAACCGAAAGTGAAACTAGATGCATTACGTTTCGCGATGTAAACATTAAATATTTGTTCAGTTTGAGGAAGCGAATCGATAATAGACGGTGGAATATGTATGCAATTCAGACTATCATTGCCGATTGTAGTACTGGTTAAAAAATACCTTTTATGACAGGTCATGTATAGAGCGTTAATCAAAATAGTGACCATAAATCACTACAAATGTCTGGGTTGATCAATAATATAATTAATGCACGTTTGTGATCTAATTGCCTGTATCTAGTTGTAATTACCATGATATTGATAAAATTAAAACGTTTTTTTCATAAATTAACATTACATGTTTTATTTTTATCATTTAGGTAATATATAATTGTATCATTATCATCATTAAATATTCTGAAAATAATCTAAATTATCATGATTACTTTAAAGTAGAATTTTTAAATTTTTCTCATTATTTTTAATGAATTATCACATTTGCTTGATTCAAAATAAAATGTATTAATAAGGGTTTCAGTTTTTAATTTTTATCCAATTTTTAGTTCGATTAAATTTAAAGTACTAACTACATACATGTATGTGAAATGCTCTTGAGTTCGTTTCCTGGGCCTAGAACCAGTACTTGGGTGTCTCTTGGAGATTTCTTAAGAATGCTCCCACACTGGGGATCAAACCAGTGACCTCCAGATCATTAGGTGGACACCACATCCATTACACATCAGCGACCTTTAATTAGTAAATTGCTTTAGTATTGCAGCATTATATAATATAATGTTGCTACATATTTTTGGAAAATGATTAATGTGCAGTACTAAATAAATCTAAATGCATACAATTTTAATAGTGTATATTGTGTGATTATTAGTTACAAATTCACTTTTTACAGGTATACTGGATTATGAAAGACTGATAGACATAAAATTGACAACTCATCTCCCCAACGATACTTTGTGTGGCTCATTCTCAGAACAAACCCATAGTCAGTGAGAAAACTACAGTGTAAATAGACCACTTGATTGTGACAATTATGGCTGACCAAGCAAATGTTATCATTTAAAATAAAGAAAACTTCCAGTTCAATATACATTTTATACCTATTATGACATTGACCAACACAGAAAATAATTATAAGGTTTATTTTCCCAAAATTGACTGTTACAATTGGATACTGTTTTAAGCTTCACTCTACTTTGTCTGAAAATAAAAGTCCTAAATGATGTAATAGAAACATACATTTTAAATTTTTAGTTTTACAAGTATATATATATATATACACATATATTATTGTATCTTTTTATCGATGGTCAATCAATTTAAGTTTAACTAATATATATATATATATATATATATATATATATATATATATATATATATATATATATATATATATATATATATATATATATATATAAATACATACATACACATTATATACATGTGTATGCTTTGATTTTTTTCTATTGAAGCCAAATTAATATCCCATTAGATAGATAGATGATATTACAGCAGTATTCCTAGTTTGTCTGCATGTACTGCAGAAATCATGGATTATTATTTTACTGAGTCAGCCTTAATCTTTATATTATAATTGTTAAAACAGATTAAGATGTGCATAATACAATTGAGGATGCATCAAGATTAAAATATGGTACATGTATAAATTAATAAAGAATCAATAACAATCAGAAACTGTGCATTTTTTTCAGTATTGTGTGAAAGGATTTGAAGTAATTATGTGTTTTTGATATATGATTTATGTGAATTTGAATAAATATATAAAATTTAGTGATTTTCTCAGACAAAATTGTTAATTACATACCAAAGTATTCAGAATGTATTATTGTAATAGTCATTCGAATTTTTTAGTACAAAAGCACTTTTCCCTGGCATTTGTATTTATAGTAATTGCATATTTTATTATTCTGACAGCATTTATAAACTGTGTTCATGCAAGCATGAACACGGTTTCATTTTTTGAGTATTTAAACAAGAGGGCCATTATGGCCCTGTATCGCTCCACTGCTGAAAAAAAGGCTGAAACAAATTTCTCTGCATGTGCAAATACTTAAATATAGGCCCTATTTAAGCACATGTACACTTTTGTGACCTTCTGGGCTGGGTCAAATTTAACCACAGGGGCATAATTTGAGCAAACTTTGTAGAGGACTACTATATCTCACCTCATACAAAATGTGGTAGCCCTAGGTCCTAAAGTTAAGGACAAAAATATTTTTAAAGTTTTCATAAAATAAGCAAGATATAAGCGTATATAATGTTCAATTTTGTGACCCGCGGGTCAGGATCAAATTTGAGCCAAAGGGCATAATTTGAACAAACTTGGTAGAGGACTATGCGATGTTATTGCATACCAAATTTGGTAGCCATAGTCCGAATGGTTTTCGACAAGAAGATTTTTAAAGATTTCACAAAATAGGCGCTTTATTAGCGTTTATTCAGTTTTGTGACCTCCTGGGGCAGGGTCAAAGTTGACCCCAGAGGCATTATTTGAACAAATTTGGTAGAGGTTTATTAGATGTCACTACATACCAAATATTTAGTAGCCCTAGGCTCTATAATTAAGAACAAGAAGATTTTAAAAGTTTGCACAAAATAGGCCCCATATAAGCGTATGTTCAGTTTTGTGACCCCGGGCAGGGTCAATTTTGACCCAAGGGGCATAATTTGAACAAACTTGGTAGAGAACTATTACATGTCACTACATACCAAATTTGGTAGCCCTATGCCTTATGGTTAAGGACAAGAAGAGTTTTAAAATTTTCACAAAATAGGCACTATATAAGCATATAATTGATTTTGTGGCCCCCGGGGCAGGGTCAAATTTAACCCCTGGGGCATAATTTGAACAAACTAAGTAGAGGACTATACAATGTCACTACATACCAAATTGTGTAGCCCTAGGCCTAATGGTTATGGACAAGAATTTTTTTAAAGTTTTCACAAAATAGGCATTATATAAGCATATGTTCAATTTTGTGACCCCCGGGGCCGGGTCAAATTTGACCCTAGGGATTAAATTTGAACAAATTTGGTAGAGGACTATTAGATGTCACTATATACCAAATTTGATAGCCCTAGGCCGGATGGTTATGGACAAGAAGATTTTTGAAGTTTTCACAAAATAGGCACTATATAAGCATATGTTCAATTTTGTGACCCTCGGGGCAGGGTCAAACTTGATCCCAGGGGCATAATTTGAAAAAACTTGGTAGAGGACTATAAGATGCCACTACATACCAAATTTGGTAGCCCTAGGCCCAATGGTTATGGACGAGAAGATTTGTAAAGTTTTCACAAAATATACCCTATATAAGCATATGTTCAATTTTGTGACCCCTGGGGCAGGGTCAAATTTGACCCCAGGGGCATAATTTGAACAAATTTGGTAGAGGACTATTAGATGTCTCTACATACCAAATTTGATAGCCCTTGGCCCAATGGTTATGGACGGGAGATTTTGAAAGTTTTCACAAAATAGGCCTTATATAAGCAAGTTTTCAATTTTGTGACCCCCGGGGCAGAGTCAAATTTGACCCCAGGGGCATAATTTGAACAAATTTGAAAGAGGTTCTACCCAGGAACATTCCTAAGAAATTTCATCAGAATTGGACCAGTAGTTTAGGAGAAGATGTTTAAAGGAAAAGTTAATGCACGGACGCACGATGGACACAGGACCTTTGGCCAGTGGAGCTAAAAATCAAATTAAACATTTAGTTTTGATGTAAAATCAGTTTTTATATGCAAGTGTCTATTTCACTTATAAATTAAAACAGCATATTATACATTATTGAAAATATTATTCCAAGCTTGATGTCATATTTCAACTTTGCATAGTGTAGTTAATTGAACATTGTATTGAACTGTATGGGCAGCTATATTTTTTAATTTATGTATGTTGTATTATACAAAATGCATTATTTCTACCACAAGTAGACCATATAAGGCCTACTGCTACTAAATAGGCACTGGTATGAATTTGACACTGTTTTTGATGCTCATACAAAACTTTAATTATTACTTCACTTGAGTATATTAAATATTTTCAAGTTTTTGTTCAACATTTTTTGCAAAAGAGTGTCTTAATGCATTTGAAAATATACTTAAAACAAACTAAAAATGCATTTTAACATACCTTTTCCTGGTAAAGTGTATTTGGGATGATAAAAAATACACTTGAAGAGTATTTATAATGCTGGAAAAATGCAGAAAAAAATACATTTGTTTCTGTTAGAAGTGTGCCTGGTCTGCATTTTTAAGTGTATTAAATGCACATCAAATGCAGATAAATACAATGCCAATACTGTTACATGTATTGTAATGGACATAAAATGCACTTGTTCTTGTAATTAAATGCTTTAGTGAATTGAAATAACCTTTTATAACGTTTTAACAATTAATAATACCTTTTTATATAAATTTTCTTTTGAAATGTGACACTTAATTGATTTTTGCACCACTAGTAAGAGATATAATTTGTGCTCATAATGCTTTATCATTACACTGTATAATATCATTTGTTGTATGAAAATTACCTGTAAAATTCATGTGAAAGCTCAAGAGACCAATAGCAGCGTGCTATACCCTGCTCCTTTTTACATGACTTGATGGTATTTAGTCCCCAATTCTACATGGCCAAGGGCAAATTAATGTGCAGATTTGACAAATAAGTCATAACTGGGATCCAATAGGCAGACTTTCATATTACTTGTATTTAATTTAAATCATGATCTGAATTGCTCTTTGGCATATCTTCCTTGGTCACAGTATTCAACTGAATTTTGTTCATGTTGTAGTGATTATATTTTCAATATTTATCAGACAACATCTTTCTTCAAAAGTTTAACATGATTGCTTGGTTAATTTAGAAACAAGATCAATGCAACATAACATAAAATGAAAAAATGTGTAATAGTAAAAATGGCAGCAAAAAGCACTAGATTATCTGCCTTAAATCTGAGACGTTATGTTCAGGGGATTTTATCTGATTTAGGGGAAAGAGCCTGGCCTTTTTTGAGGGAAAAAATTGCGCGAAATTCCGGATTTTGGGGGAAAAATCACGCTAAATTCCAGATTTTGGGGAAAATAAGGAAAGTCTTAAATTATCAATTTAACATATTTTGCTGTTTTTAAAACAAATTCAAGGCAACAGATAATTTAATTATGCAATATGTTATTTTTTCTACACTGGATCAGGTTAACTTATGTATTTAAAGTTAAAAAAAACACATTTTTTTTAAAGGGGAAAAAAATGAAATCTGGGGGAAAATTAACCAGCTGAGGGGGAAAAAAAATCCGAGGGGAAAGGGCCGTTTTTCGGCGTGTCCTAAAGAAGGAAAAAAAGCCCTGATGTTGATGTATTGGAATTTCTCATGAATAATGTGTTCCATAGTTGTATAATCGTATAGTTGCATGCATGAGTGTTGTCAATGTCACAATACCAATTAAAGCCTATAATTTACTAAAACAATTTGAAGTTTGATGTATGTTTTTTTCAAGATCTGTTATATATAATTATATATATATATATATATATATATATATATATATATATATATATATATATATATATATATTGTTGAAAAGTTAACATGCAATAAGTTTACTGTAATTAAGTGACAAATAGTTTTACTGATTTGGTTGGATGCATATATGCAGATATATCATGGTTTGTGCAGAGGACAGTAGCAAAAACAAGAGCTGTCTCTGTAGATGACATACGCCCCCGATAAACGCTTTGATAGAAGTTATGAGCATTTTTCAAAACCTAAACGCCGACCCTAAGTTCAAGGTCAAAGGGGTCAAAATTTGTGTGTGTATGGGAAGGCCTTGTCCATATACACATGCATACCAAATATGAATGTTACATCTGAAGCGACATAGAAGTTATGAGCATTTTTTCGAAACCTAAATGCAAAGTGTGACGGATAGACAGACGGACAGTGCGATCACTATATGCCCTCCTTTGGGAGCATAAAAATGTGTTTCACTGTCACGTAATCGTTCATAGTTCATGGACGACACATAGTTACTAACAATGTTCATTACTCTTTAATTACCGGTGTGTAGCATATCATTCGATATCTCGTCATGCGCGTTTTGCCAAGATGACGAGATTTGCATTAACTACCATTTTCTCGTGTCACGCATGTCTCTGCATAATGTAGGATAAAATATTCAACAACACCACGTATCAGTTTTTAGTCCAATTTAATGTCTAACATACTTAATATTTTTGGTTATACAAATACAGTCTGATAGCTACATGATTGGATCTTTACCGATCCGTTCTCCTCGAAACCCAAACCAAGTCTCCTTAACTGACTATCTTAATGTACTGTACTGAGAGACTAATATTCAGGTTTTTACACGCTTATCAAACATGGTGATATAAAGTCTTAAATGCAAACAAAGCATCACCCTAAATCCCTTATGTCAACAGTGTTGGTCACTCCATCAAATAAATGCCTCGTTAAACATACAGACTTAAGATATAAATTATCTTTGATCTTTCACCATGTTGACTTATTGAACTGTACAATGAGTGCAGGGATAGGTCATGTTTACTTTCTCTTGATAAACTGACCCGGCAATTTGAACCAGTTTCTACATGCAAGAAATCAACCTAATGTCTATCTGTAAATTAATATAACATAATGTTTATGTTATATATGGATACATAATTAATTTATGTATTAATCTATGTTACGTTACATCACATTGTTTTGGTAAATTAGTAATGTAGTTAAAAGAACAGAATCATCAATTATAAAGTTATTGATTATAAAGTGTTGCTGGCATATTTGATGCATTCATCTAGCTATAAGAAGGTCCCTGTTTTATCCCCACTGGCACTGAGCGAGGGTTCTCAAAATCTTTAAACAATATGAATAAGTACATATAGGGTCGAGAAAGCCTTGTTGATATGGGGGCTTAACACCTGAAATCAAAGCGACCCAGGTTAAAGGCCGAGGCCAAATAAATAAACCAGAGTCTGCATGAGCCTGCTATACTCTGAACAAGTATTGTTTCTTCTCAGAAAACTGGCTTAAGTGTCTTACTAAGCTTTAGACTATGAGTTTCAGTGCAATCTATCTAAAATAAATTGGTTAAATTAAATAATAATTTGTAAAAAATAAACATTCTGCACAAATCCAATTATTTACTTTACCTGTGTGCATGAATCATTTCAGTCTTGATGGTTAGTGAACTATGTCAAAAGCACCATAGCTATGAAACACTTGTATTTTGAATATTGCAATGTTCCACAGAAATGATGCTGATGATAATTCTACACGATCATGACATGAAAAATGATGAATTATTAGATATATTTCTAAATTCCATTTCCACCAACAATTCGGTTATTCCACTACCAGTTCACATGCTTCGTACACAGTTGAAAATAATACTATTCCACTCAACAACCGTGACACATGTACTCAATTTTTCAACTTTTCGCAATTAAAATTGTCTTCTACTGTTATTGTTGTTGTTGTACTTTTGAAAGTAGTTCGAAAGATGGCGACTATTAACCCAGAGATTGATTTATGAAATAAATCGTCTGCTGATCAAGAGTGCAAAATCCGCTTTTTTTGCAACTTTTTTTCGGCCGTTTCTTAGTGGAATGTAACCTTTTTCAGTGCGATGGTTTGCTATAGTCTTCAAGTTTATCATATTTCAGGGATTCAGTAGTGAACACCTATTCATGCCCTACCATTATCTCCGAAAGATAACACCCGAAAAATAGATAAAAGTGTAAAAATGCCTTCCTGTCAATTATGATATTTGTTTAGAGAGTACATTCTTCATGAAACGGTTATTTAGTGTAGGTTACATTACACTAAATCATTGTGTATCCCTCCGTGGTCCATTCGAAAGTAGTGCCTATTTCTAAAGAGTTCCTTTTCTCTTCTTGAATATAAGCCATTTAACAATGTGAGACATGTCTTTTGTGGTTATTTGTAATATCCTGTATGTGTCTGGAGTACTTTGATGCCTTGGATTGGAAGCTAACTTAAAAGATGAACTTTTGAGGGTGTGTTTTCTATTGTGTGGGGCTTTTGTCGAAATTAGGATTCCGAAACACGTTTTTCTACGGTGGGTTCATTCGACAGCGATTTACTTTCTTAGAAGTTGCGAGACGGTATGTTTTTGATTGCAATTATTGGAAGATGACAGATCCATCTTTAAAATGATACCAGGTTCGGAAAAATTGATACGTCGGAAAGGCAAGAAAAATGCTGTGAAAGTTGTCAGTTTTATAATGGGACCCTATGGGAATCGGAATTAGTGTAATATAACCTTTAAAAAGCACATTTGCTGCAATGTCAAGGTCACATGGATTCGTCTGCAAGCGAGACAAGTAGAAAATGAATTTTAATGAATGTTTTGATGATTTGGGTGATAAAATAGATGAGAGGTGTCAAAATTTTGGTCCAAATGGATGTTTTAGGTGGTTTTGGACTGTTCCGGATGGGTGGGGGACCTGGTATGGACAAGTAAGGGTAATATTTTCAACAAATCTTAAATGTAAATATTATTATGTCCATAGATTGAAGTTTCAGGTGGAGAGCAAGATGAAAAATATGCAAAATTACATGCATGCAACCCATTTATGCCATTTTTCTCTTTGTTTGTAGGCCTGACCGTTTGTCCTTGAGCCGTAGATGGTCAACAATCCGCTAGCTGTCTTGCTCTGACTGGTGCACTGGACATGATTTCAATGTGAGTCATCATACTGATTGTTTAATTAACACATGAATTTCAGTTTGTTCGTTAAAGTACTAACTAAGCTGTGTATTTTTACAGTGGACGTAGTGGTGCGGTGCAGGTGGTAGACTAGGTATTTCCATATATACACTATGTTTACAGAATTGCGGCCAGTGGAGCAACATAGCTGATGAGTTAATAGCACTAGTTCTTCAGACAAATAACTTTATTTTCAACCTATAAAGCATATTTAGCTGTAGGTGGGGCCAATTAGCTGTAAGATCTGGCTTTTGTTCTGTTAAGCCCTTAGAGTAATGAATTTCAGAGTGAAGACCATAGCGCCTTTTCCTAGTCAAGTATCGGGCAGCTGTATGTCTTTTCAGAAATGCACATGTCTTTTTAAGCATGTCATTGTGTTTGCTTTTAATAAGATAGGCAATAAACTCATAACCTTTAGACAAATGAGCATCTGTAAATTCAGATTTCACTATTTCAGAGTCAGCCAGACCATGATTGAGCTTAAGGGTTGTGCTGCGGATGCAGCCTGTGCAGTTCCGGGAGAAAGTCACTGTCTCGGGCAATGCGGTCTGGTATCAGGTAAGCACTATTGAAAGCCTCACACTTTTGGGGGGTCTGAAGCCTTGTGCTGTCAATGCAATCTGGTTCAAGTACAATAAGAATGCATTCTCAAAGCAGTACTTCATCAGATATGGTAACCTCAAGCTTACAGTTCGCGGGCAGATATGACTTCGATTTGTTCTTGCTAGCAGAACCCCTACAGGCCAAACTATGCGTTAAGCACTCTTTTCCACAGCAACCCTTGCAGACAGAAAAACAATACTTAAAATTACTTCTGGCATTTAATTTCTAATTGCCTACATATCTCTTTTGTATGTTTGTTTGCCCTTTTTAACTCTGACATGCCATCTTGCTCACATTGATGGAGCATACCTGTTTTTGTTTAGAGCCAAGTCCCCGGCTGCTCGAGTTTGCCGTGTCAATAATGAGAAAGCCATGGCATGATGTCTCCTCTATGTGTTTCCTTATCTCAGTGTTGAACATAATTGCCAGTTTCAGGGGCCTAAACATTTTATTTTATTAAAGGTCTGGATGATCCTTGCCTGACTGCGGGTTTGTGTACACCTCAATCCGACTCTGTGTCCTGAACAGAGGCCGCAGTGGTGCAGCGCTTGTGGACGATCCATCAACATCCTGAAAGGTCAACACTACACCAAGCTGGGAAAATTGATCCTGATAGTCATCCCCAGGTAGTGGAATGAATGTTCACTGAACTACAGAGGAATCACACCCAAATGACTTTCCTGCCACGACATTAGTGTGGCCACTCGCGTAGGAATTCCTTAGCAAACATGCTCTTTTGCATGGTGACTGTGGACATTTTTGCAAAACTTACGCTTTCAACACTGGATTTTAAAGAGAATACTTAATAAAATGTCGCTAACAGGACTTATTTATATGAGAGAGACTATCTGGATGCGCATTAAGTGTCACTTTGTGTCGTAAGCTGTTGAAGGAGCGATTTGCGCCTTTTTAAGTGTTAATTTTGGGTAGCCGGCTTGTATCGGCTTGAAAGCTGAAAATTATGCCTCTCATCATAATAGCATTAATTTTTGTAATTACAATGTGTATGTTTAGATTGTAAGTGAAGCTTTTAATAATAATTTTCTTAAAAAACATGATTTTATATGCTGTCAGTGAGTTTTTTATTGAAAAAAGTGCTTAAAATTTAAAAAAAGTCTCCTATTTCATCAAAAAAAGTACACTGATTCACAATCAATACATTTATTTGGGCCTTTTGCTGATATATTGGTGAATTTCGCATGCAATGATACCAGTTTTTGCCATGAAAGTTACGCGTAACAATAATTGGAGACGCAAAATCAGCTGTCGTCACTTAGACTAAAAATCATGCATTCCGACTTGACTGCGGCCAATTTAGTCACCGCTTTAAATGGCCATTTTAAGGCCTTTACCCCCATCCGAATGCACTGAAATTGCATATTCATTGTGGAAATAGTTGAAATCTCATGTGGAGAAAGTTTGAAAAAGATAGGACAAAGTTGAGTTCCCTTAAAGGTTACATTACACTAAATCATTGTGTATCCCTCCGTGGTCCATTCGAAAGTAGTGCCTATTTCTAAAGAGTTCCTTTTCTCTTCTTGAATATAAGCCATTTAACAATGTGAGACATGTCTTTTGTGGTTATTTGTAATATCCTGTATGTGTCTGGAGTACTTTGATGCCTTGGATTGGAAGCTAACTTAAAAGATGAACTTTTGAGGGTGTGTTTTCTATTGTGTGGGGCTTTTGTCGAAATTAGGATTCCGAAACACGTTTTTCTACGGTGGGTTCATTCGACAGCGATTTACTTTCTTAGAAGTTGCGAGACGGTATGTTTTTGATTGCAATTATTGGAAGATGACAGATCCATCTTTAAAATGATACCAGGTTCGGAAAAATTGATACGTCGGAAAGGCAAGAAAAATGCTGTGAAAGTTGTCAGTTTTATAATGGGACCCTATGGGAATCGGAATTAGTGTAATATAACCTGTACTGTAACCTTAAAATGTCATTTCACAACTTCCGCCCAAGACAGTATGGAAGCAGATTTTTGTTTTGATGATTTCTCCACAAAAGACACGCGGTTTGATGTCGGCTGTGAAAGGTATCATGTTTTAACCATGTATTAGATTGATTCGAGTTTACAGAAATACGTGTTATATAATATTTTAAAGTTGTTTTTATTACTTTACCACTACCAGGAAGCAGTTTGAAAAACTAACTTTTTGTCTTCATAGCCAATGTGGCTATGAAACTTTAAAAATGTCATAGCCAGAGCAGATGTTTCATCGCCAGATATTGTGTAAAGTTTAATTCTCGGCAGCAAGTATTTACCAGTGACAAGAGGCCCTGGGTTTCTCACCTTAGTTACTAATGTGAAAATACTGAGCTCAGGCCGGGAATTGAACCCACGACCTCCAGAGTGGTAGTCCGACACTTTAACCACGTCGCTAAAGAGCTAGCCCAACAGCAAGGCTGTTGGAAGTGACCTTATTTCACTACACTCCTCCCCCTTTTAATGTTTCAATGCCGAGACACGCCCACTACAGCATGTCTTGCATCCGCACGGCCCTCCCAGAAACCATTAAACAGCTCAGACCGATTCCCGCATTCACAGTTCTTTTTTGCCTCGTCGCCATTAATGTGAAAATACTGAGCTCAGGCCGGGAATTGAACCCACGACCTCCAGAGTGGTAGTCCGACACTTTAACCACGTCGCTAAAGAGCTAGCCCAACAGCAAGGCTGTTGGAAGTGACCTTATTTCACTACACTACTAAGAAACTAACATGTTTAATGTAGATTTTGTGATGTATGTTTCATTACTGTAGTTTTTATCTCAGTTTTTACTCTTTATGACAGACTTAAATGTAATGTTGTCTTAGACAATAAAAATTATAACAAAATACCTTGTGTACTAGAAAAAGTATTTACAAACCAAAACAAGTAAAAGTGAGGCAAATTTTGACCCAGATGCATGATCTTATCAAACTTAGTCTAGTACCAGCATTCAATGTCGCAAACTAAACATTAAACCCCCAACCTTTAGAGATTTTTATTTACAATATAAGTCAGTGTTCTCCATAAAATCTAAAGTAGCCAGAAATATTTTTAAAGTAGCCAGTGACTAAGCATGCGGCATGTCGCGTGCACGAGCCGCGAAGTGGCGAGTGGGGTAGGTGCGGGAGGGGTATCCCCTCCTGCCAGGGGGGTATTGGGGGTCTCCCCCAGGATTTTTTTAAAAGTACATGAGTGAAATGGTGCAATCTGGTGCATTCTAGGGAGTTTTTCTTAGATTGAAGTAACCTAGCATTTTTCATAGAAAATGAAATATTTATTTGAAATTTATTGAATAACTCTCTCACAAACTTTGAAAAAAGAAACATGAAATTGCAACAACTGTTTTTTAATAATCTGAATCTGAAGATCCATAGTCAGAATCTAGCCCAGATCCTTGGTCATCCATGCCAAGGGCGTGGAGGGCATCTTGGTATTCTGCTTCTCCAAACTGTGGGGCTGGCTCAGGCTGCACTTGGACAAACTGGTTAAGGTCGTTCTGTAGCTTTTTCAGGTCCTCCTCTTCCAGGGATTGTCCCAGTGGTGGCATCTCTGTACGAACTACAATACACTCCACGCGTTTTCCCCAAAAAAAACGCGCTCCCTCCGCGGGTTTTTTTCTGCTAGCGAGTGATCACGCGGCGTTGGAAAGCGAGGTGAACTCGATAAAACGCTCGGCGTTACGCCGCGTTCGCTAATTCCCGCGGCGTGTATTACTTTAGCCAAGTCGGTAAATGCAGACGATTTCCGTTCTTATCACTGACCGCCGCGCAACACCGCGTTAGCAGTGTGCTACTGGGCATACCAAAAAAATAAGAAGATTATTTAAGATGAATGTGTTTCGAATTTCGTAAACACGCGGACGCCATTATTAGTAACTGTACAAAAAGTTGGGAAAATCCGAGATAGATTTATTTGTTGTGTCAAAGCTTAGACCAAGTAATTTCGGCCATTCAGGACTCAACTTTTCGTAAAACACGTGTTCAATTAACTGTTAAACTCCACCCTTTGTTTCCTGTCAAAGATTCGAAAGGCGGAGCTAAGCACGTGGAGTTACATATTTCGACAGTTGCTATTGAGTTATAAACACCCCATTGGTTTAGCGTGTTGATTGCCAAACAAAGGAAGCCAATTTTGTCGGCGAGAACAGTGTGTTTTTCATGCCTTCAGACAGGAAGCGGTTTTTCTTTCATGACGTCAAACTGTCAATTCACACATATTGCGAATTTTTGCGAGACTTTTAATAGGGTCCTCGGTCATTTGTCTACATGTTCAGTATAGAAAAAACACCTGCTAACATGAAAACTTTGGATTAAATTTTCAAAATAAAAACAATGTTGCAAACTGTGATTATATTAATTGGTAAGTATCAGTTAAAAGACGACGCTTTGTTTGTCGTAAATCAACGAGTTTTCTATACAACAACAACTATTTCTACAGCCACGTCGGGATCGATCTATCTTGGTTGTTTTTTTTTTAATTGTATATATTATACTACATGTATGTACTTGTAATAAATGTAATTTTATTTGAAAATCAGGAAGTCAAACAACGTTAAATTGATCGTTATCTCGTTAAATGCGGAGTTTCCCTCGCGTTGCCAACGCCGAGGGCCGCCGCGTCGGCTTATCAATTTTGCCGATCGTTAACCGCCGCGTCCAAAATCATGCAAACGCCGCGTATCGCGGGATTTTCTTAATCTCCCTCCAGGTCACTGCCCGCGGAGAAGTGAGAGAAATTGGGGAAAACGCGTGGAGTGTACTGTATCGATCGGTTTTATCCGTGCTTCTTCCTGTTCGGCGCAAAATTAACGCGCATTAGAATAGAAACATCCGATTAGTTAATAGAAAGACGAAATTGAAAAATCGCGTCACAACTGGAATTAAAACGGGCGTTTTTTGCGCTGTTTCCAATTGATATTTTTTGGGAAAGTAGCCGGCGCCTAGACTGTCAGTAGCCGGCGAAATCGCCGGCCGCCGGTGCTTCCGGAGAACACTGTATAAGTCTATATATATCATTTAACTTCTGGAGTGTGGCAAGTTTTAACACATGTGGCATGATTCAATCTAAGCAGAAGAGCACTTAAAGATGATATATACTAAATGACAAAACACTGAGCACTTAAAGATGATATATGCTGAATGACAAAACTCTGAGCACTTTAAGTATATACTAGTATGCTGAGGCATACTTTGAACAAACTTCTTTTGCATCCGAAATATTTGAAACACATTTTAAGAGGGTCAACCAAGGTTTCTTACGATATGTCAATGGTTTAAGAAAGATATTTCAAAAGTTAATGCACACATCTCACGCACTGTCGGACAACAGACATCAGGGTATTCTTAAACTCCCCCGGGTAAACTCCCCTTAAGCATTATTTGCTCAGGAGAAATAAACTTAACTTCTAAACTAAGGTATATGGTAGTGAATGTCAGAAAATAGTTAAGCAGCAAGTAGCAAGCAAAATTCAAGAACGAGTAAAAAGTATCCCATTTCATAAACAGTTATTCTGGTAGTATATGCGAATGTGAAGTCTATGGTTCAAATCAAATTTAAAATAGTATAAATTACTTTTTAATAAACAACTTGACTTTCAGACATTTAAAAATTCATTTTGTACAGCAAATTATACATTAAGCCACAAGTTACCAGTAGAAAACAACTAATATTATGATGCATTATGGTCAAGATGTTAACCATCAGTGTTCTAGTTTCTCATGTTAATTTTGTCGCACAATTAGAACTTCGATGGTATTAACTCGAAGCATAGTCTTGCACAAACATCCTGACTAGAATTTATAATTCAGTCAAGTTTATACGCTGCCACCAGCCCATAAATTGGACAAATTCTCTTGTAACTCATTTAACTAGCAAAGCTAGTAGAAATTAAATAAAGTCATTTGTTTCTACTACTAAAGTTTATTTACATTGCATACACACTTTATTTCAGCATATCCAACAAAAGTCAAACATTAGACATTTAAAATATATACATCATGTCAGAAATATGTTAAGTTTAGATTCATTCCAAAACACCCCTCTTCAATATAACTTAAGGTTTATATACTTATTCCATTACTTGAACCCTCGTGTTAAACTGATGAACAGTTATGTCACGATTCTTAAACTTAAAGAGTACCTAAAAGTCTACTTAATCATGGACCTGACCATTCAATACACGACGTGTCAGATCCCCATCGAAAAGCAATTATCCAGAACTGACCTGATAATGAGAGATGTAAAATACGGTGTACCCAAGCGAAATTTACATAATACATTTTAATCTACCTGAAGAAATACATAAGATATTGTAATCTACCTGAAGAACTATCACCTTAGATACCTGCACATGTTTTATGTGGTTAAATATTGATACCAGTATAGGCCCCAAAATAATTACTAATACCTTAAAAAGTGAAGATAATCATTATTGCTATAAAAACATTTAAGATGCAAAATAGTAAAAGAATCACTAATAAAGAAGCAAATGTATGATTTTAAAAAACTGTAACAATTTTATCCCCCCACCCAAGGCGGAGGGATATAGTTTTGTCGTTGTCCGTCCATCCGTCTGCCATTCCCTCTTTCCATGTGTCACAAACCTTTAAGGTATGGCGATGGGGATCAATTCATCGCATTTACTTGTTATTCCCCGCCAATGTTCGTCCATCCATCAGTCCGTCCGTCAGCCTGTCAAACACTTTTAAGTTATGCTCTAGGTGATATCAATGAAAAAAATTTGCTTGTTTCAAACTGTTCTTAGTTTATTAAATACCTATCTCAATACGGGTTAACAGTATTCAAATATATTACATTATGGATGTGCTGTATTTTTTCGCCGTTCACATTATAAATCAGTAAATTAAAAAAAAAACACAAGAGCTACGTTTGTTAAACACAATGCCTGCTACTGCACTTTGAAACTTCACAGCAGCTATTTTAGAGAAAATGTTCAAGTCCAAGGCCCGTAACTTTGTCAAAAATCGATATGCCGGAACAAAACTCGAAGTTGATCTGTAAGTCATGTAGGTAAGACTCACACACCAACAATAAGGTCAGTGTCTGAAAGCGTTATTCTAGATAGACGGACTGAGACAGACAGACTGACTGTCGGACAGTGAGACTGCCATATGCCACTCTACCAGGGGTATACAAACAAAATTATTTGTAATTTGAAAGTTATTTTCATTTTAGTAACCTTTCAATGGGTATAACAACTAACATATCTTCTATTGAGCTTGCAAGACCATTTAGCTGAACTGAATTCACTCGGGAGGGATATCATGTTTAGTCTATTTGAGGCGTAACAAACCTCACCAAGTTCATGATTTCTTTGTTTATTATTACAAGAGCAAAGAAAAACTGAATGCTTTTTATGATAAACCTATTGAAGAACAATGTGCTTATACGCTAATGGCTGCCTTTTGTATGCTGACATTTCTTTTTAATTGGAATTTCAACCTACAAAGTCATAAAAAGTGACAAACCGGTACCTTTAATTAATATGTAAAGCTATACTTGTTAAACAATAGATAAAATTTTGAACCAATAATGCAGTAACAATTCAGATAGACAATATGATTTCATGTTTTAAGCTTTTGAGCGAAACCATATTTTACTGCAGTAATTTTAAATTGCAAAACAAATACCATGCGCAATGGAGAGTGCCATTATAATGGCATAAATCAATCTCAATTTAATGGACAAAAACCATTTGCGTATTATTAATTATACTTTTCACATAGACCTTGAATCCAGCCATCAAACCAATATTAATTCATCATATAAACCATGATATAAGGTTTCAGAATTTCAATGACTTTTCAATAAATTAGCTTATTTTGTTTGAATGGAGTAATTGAGCCGATACCGTTTTACTAGAAAGGATATTAACAGATGCCAGAATTCATATCCATATATCTGTATGTGATATCGGGATACTATCGTGATATAGATCAGCAATATCTGCCTACATGTCTTATGTGTATATTCTTTATTCATTTTGTGAATTAAAAATAATAAAATCTATGCAAAAATATTGCTTTTGATGCATTTATACCAATCAAATTACTGAAATCCACTAGGAAACAACAGATAAAGTACATATGTTTTCACAATATTACAAATTGCAACAGTTGTTGATGGCTTCTAAAAGCAAATGCCAGGGCTCGAAGTTAACACTCGCACACTCGCTAAATGCGAGTGAAAAATACCAATTGCGAGTTAAGTCTTAAGCCACTAGTATTTTTTTGCGAGTAAAGAAATAGTGAAAAAAACAAGTAATATTGCTAAATAAGCCCGACGTCGTGAACCCTAAACCGTATGTCAATTTAAAGAACATCCGAATACAAGTATGCGGAAGCGCGCACCTTGTATGTATACTGGTATACTTATAGTACAGATACGCGGATGGTATTGGTACAAAGAAAGTGAAACAGTAAACTATTCACACATGTTCATTAAACAGACATGGCGTCTAAGCGAAAAATAACTAGTTTCTCTTTGCCCACAGACGGAAATAACAATACGAAAGATAAAGCAAAGTTAACCATTGGGTTAGAAAAAAACGGAAATTAAATCCTTCTACAAAAACAGTGAAAGGGGGAAAAAGAACTTAGGAATATAAAGCTTAAATTTGCGATAATGTTTTTGATTTTGCGAGTTGGTACTAAAGCTGCTCGCAATGTTTTGCAAGTAGAAAAAAAAGTTAAATTCAAGCCCTGAATATGCGTATTTTCAACATATTTAGGACCAAGCGTTTTCAAATGTGTTGTAATACATACACTTTTTGTAAATAACAAGAGCTGTGTTTTGTGAAAGACAATGCCCTCCTACTGCGCATTGAAGCCGCACGGCAGCTATTTCAGAAAAAAATGACCTTTGACCTGAAAGGATGACATTGACCTTGACCTTTTACCACTCAAAATGTGCAGCTCCATGAGTTACACATGCATGCCAAATATCAAGTTGCTATCTTCTATATTGCAAAAGTTATGACCAAGGATAAAGTTTTGGGACAGACACACACACACACACACACATTCAATGACAGACAGACAGACAGGCCAAAAACAATACATTTTATAAGCAGGACAGGGGAGGTAATACACTACAGGGGAAACAAATGCAATAAGTTTAAATTTATTGTTACAGATTTGCCTCCCTTGTAATATATTTAAATTTTACCAAATGTAAGGCTAACTGCATTTTTGTAATGCATACTACTAGTACTACTACTACTACTACTACTGCTGCTGCTGCTGCTGCTGCTGCTGCTGCTGCTGCTACTACTACTACTACTACTACTACTACTACTACTTCTACTTCTACTACTACTACTACTACTACTACTACTACTACTACTACTACTACTTCTACTACTTCTACTACTTCTACTGCTGCTACTACTACTACTACTACTACTACTACTACTACTACTACTACTACTACTACTACTACTACTACTACTACTACTTCTACTACTACTACTACTACTCTACTACTACTACTACTACTACTACTACTACTACTACTTCTACTACTACTCTACTACTACTACTACTACTACTACTACTGCTACTACTACTACTACTACTACTACTGCTACTACTACTACTACTTCTATTACTACTACTACTACTACTACTACTACTACTACTACTACTACTACTACTACTACTACTACTACTATTTCTTCTGCTACCACCACCACCTACTACTACTACTACTCTATTTCTACTACTACTACTACTACTACTACTACTACTACTACTTCTACTACTACTCCTACTACTACTACTACTACTACTACTACTACTTCTACTACTACTCTATTACTACTACTACTACTACTACTACTACTACTACTACTACTACTACTACTACTACTACTACTACTTCTACTACTACTACTTCTACTACTACTACTACTACTACTAACTACTAACTACTACTACTTCTAGTACTAGTTACTACTACTAACTACTAACTACTAACTACTACTACTACTACTACTACTACTACTACTACTTCTAGTACTACTACTACTACTACTACTACTACTACTACTACTACTACTACTACTACTACTACTACTACTACTACTACTACTACTACTATTTCTTCTGCTAACACCACCACCACCACCACCACACACCACCACCACCATCACCACCATTCACAGTGACAAAAAACGTATTCACACAATGGCTGCTACTACAACTTATAGCCCATATAGGTGGGCATGCATGTTTTACAAACAGCCCTTGTTATTTTCTTGTTACACTGTTATTGATTTATTCATTATTGTAGTCATTTTATACACAATGTTTAATAATAAAGGAAATAATATTTTATATCATATATTATATTATAACATGCAACAGGGAATGTACCATATGATACAACCACTTGCTCAAAAGTGCGCTTTTAAGAATAGAGTGCGCTCTCAAAAGTGCCCTTTTGACAAAATATCCCCCCTTGCCTTTCAAATTCTACAAATCCTAGCTGGAGCACTGAATTCTCTCTGAGCCTTACGTTAATTAATCCCCTCAGTCCATCTGGGCTTTCATTAGATGTCTGCTTATTGTCCCCTACCGGTGAAACGTAACTTTGACGTAAATAAGTCCGCTCAGTCCATATGAGCTTTCATAAGATGTCTGCTTATTGTGTGATAGCCTTACATTTATTAGGCCGCTAAGTCCATCTGAGCTTTCATAAGATGTCTGCTAATTGTGTGATAGCCTTAAATGACGTTAATTAGTCTTCTCAATTCATCTGAGCTTTCATCAGATGTCTGCTTATTGTGTTATAGCCTTACATTAATTAGTCCGCTCAGTCCGTATGAGCTTTCATAAGATGTCTGCTTATTGTGTGATAGCCTTACGTTAATTATATGTCTACTCAATCCATCTGAGCTTTCATAAGATGTCTGCTTATTGTGTTATAGTCTTACATTAATTAGTCCGCTCAATTCATCTGAGCTTTCATAACATGTCTGCTTATTGTGTTATAGCCTTACATTAATTAGTCCGCTCAGTCCGTATGAGCTTTCATAAGATGTCTTCTTATTGTGTGCTAGAATTACGTTAATTAGTCTACTCAATCCATCTGAGCTTTTATTAAACACGTCTGCTTATTGTGTGATAGCCATTTGTTAATTAGTCTGCTCAGTTCATCTTACATATACATGTAAAGTAAAAATGTATGCATATTGTGAAGCCTTGTGATAAATCAAATGTAATAAATACTAATCAACTAATCAAAACTTTTAGTTAAAATATTTTCACTACATTTGTGTATGTTTAATAATGTGTAATTTATATATTATAGGTGACACCGAAAAAATGGCCTGCTTCTATGAAAAAAGTCCACTCTCATAAAGACAATTTAGTTGTTGCTAACAAAATGGCGAGTTTAGGTGATGTGTTTAAGGAGAAGGAACGGACAAACTGGTTGAAGGCGTGGCTAGCTTTAGATATTGCAAAGCCTGGCTTAGAGAATTTTGTAACCAACGAGGCTCAGAATTTTCACCAGCACATTTACTTGAAATTGACTGGTAGTTCTTGTACCAGTTGTTCTACAGCAAATTTACTGAAGAAGAAAAAATGTCCAAGGAATATTTGTGATAACGTTTGTCAGGAAATTATCAAAGAGCATCGGTATAATTATCAACCCAACTGTTGGTCTTCGAAGAATACATCTGCGCAATTATGGCAATCATCAAGCCGGGGATATTGTGAACTAGCCAAGTGTTTTATCCAAACAGATGGATATGCTGACAAGACAACATTTAAAGAAATAGACTTCAACGGAGTCGTCAGTTATATGCTAAACTGCAAGCGCTTTGAAAGCTTGTTGTCTTTTCCAATAACAACAGGAAAGCCCACAACTCACACGCCTGCGTGCCTCCTGTATAAGGTAAGAACTGCAGTGTCTCTGACAATGTTTGTATGGTATTTTTACTGCATATGTTCAAATATAAGTATTTCCTATTAATTATACCCCCATTACCATGTAGGAGTCACTTTGTCAGTCGGTCATTCTGTCGGTCTGTCCCGAAAATTTTATTCTATCTTCACCAAACTTGGTCCGAACTTGTATCTAGATGATGTCTTGGTTAAGTTTTAATATGGGTCATGCAGGGTCTAACTAGGTCACCGGGTCACTTAGTGCGTTTTAAACCGAAACTATGTCATTTATTGTTAGTTTTTAAAATGACGTGGTACATTTGTTCACCATCATGGTACGGTGTGTCATGCGAAAGAAGTATGTCGATATCTCCAAGGTCAAGGTCACACTAGTCACTTAGAGTTCAAAGGTCAAATGCTTGTCCAGGCCATAACTTTGTCATTTATTGTGAGATTTTAAAATCATTTGGCAAATTTGTTCACCATCATTGAACAGTGTGTCATGCGAAAGAATTACGTCAATATCTCCAAGATCAAGGTCACACTTTGAGTTCAAAGGTAAAAAATGGCCATAAATGAGCTTGTCTGAGCCATAACTATAAGGTTCATTGTAAGATTTAAAAATTACTCAGTACATTTGTTCACAATCATTGGACCATGTGTCATGCGAAAGAATTACGTTGATATCTCCAAGGTCAAGGTCACACTTTGAGTTCAAAGGTCAGAAAAGGCCATAAATGATCTTGTCCAGGCCATAACTATGTCATTCATTGTGAGATTTTAAAATTACTCTGTACATTAATTTTATTCACAGTCATTGGGCGGCGTGTCATGCAAAAGAATTCAAGAGTTCAAAGGTCAAAATGGCCATGAATGAGAATGGCATAATAATTCTTTAAAATCGCCATAAATTACATTGTACACTACGCGACATACGATTTTTGCCTAAATCACCAACACGCGGTGATCACCGCAAATGCTATAAATAGAATCTCCACGGTGATTCACCTTGACTCACTGCGTTCACGGTCAAACGGGGGGAAGTACAATTTTCCTACATTAATGTATAATCTTCACAGCGATGATAGCAATATGAGATTATTAGCATTGCTAGCAGATATAAGAGAGTATCCTTTTTTAAATGTCAACATGTATTTTTTTTTGTCTTTTTAAATGCCGCGTATAAAACAAACAAAAACGTGTTCGCACATAGCTGTAGGATACCGCAAATGGGGGAGTGATAATTGCGTTTTTGATTATGCAATTAACTGTTTGATTAACAGTTACTTTGAAGCCAATGATTTCAATAGACGCAGAATCCTGCGTTTTGATGCGAGCAAATTAAAAATGACTCGTTTTTGACGCAACCCTTTTTTTCTGTCCTGCGTCATTATGACGCATCGAAGATTTGACCTGTGCGTCAGTCAGTTAACATCTCAAGTTCCATGGTAATAAATCCCGCTGTGCTCCTAATTGAAATTAATGTTTCAGTATTTGAAACTCGGTTTATTCGAGAGAATACCCCGGGCATTGTTTATCTTATCTCATCTCTTCCAATACACATGTCACCGTCTAAATAGTGCGTACGCACTAACTGGGTAATTAGCAGCAGTGATTACGTGATAATTGATTGACCATCCGATAATTGCAGGTTTTTTTGCAGACTTTGCAGACGGCACGGTTAAAGAAAGTTGGCAAAAGTAATTAAAGAAAAAACAAAATTGATCAAAGGTCTATTAATTATGTATGATCATTATGTCCAGCTAGTTTTGTCAGTTTGTTAATCCACCGATAATTACGAGTAACACCCATCTTATATAAATTGGAATCACAGTTCATTTTTTATGCTCCCCCCCAAAAAATTGGTGGGGAGCATATAGTCGCCGCTTCGTCTGTCCGTGCGTGTGTCCGTCCGTCTGTGCACAATTTTTGTCCGGACTATTTCTCAGCAACTAGTGACCAGAATTTAATGAAACTTTATGGGAAGCTTCACTACCAAGAGGAGATGTGCATATTATCAGCTGGTTCTCGTCGGATGATTTTTCACAGAGTTATGGCCCTTTGAAATTTTCCATTGTACATATAGTGCAATTCTTGTCCGCGCTATTTCTCAGCAACTTTTTACGGGAATTCAATGAAACTTTTTGGGAAGCTTCACTACCAACAGGAGATGTGCATATAATCAGCCGGTTATGGTCGGATGATTTTTCACAGAGTTATGGCCCTTTGAAATTTTCTATAAATTGTACATATAGTGCAATTCTTGTTCGGGCTACTTCTCCCCAACTACTGACTGGAATACAATGAAGCTTTATGAACTACCTTGAGAGATGCGCATGTTATTAGTGGGTTCTGGTTAGATGATTTATTTAGAGAGTTATGGCCCTTTGAAATTTTTAAGTTGCTAAACCAGCCATCGTATTATTTTGTCCAAAGTTATGCCCCTCAAGACGTTACCTTTTATCTGAATATATAGTGCAATATTGTGACAAAAAAAAAACGTATTTTTTTTTTTTTTAAGATCATCTCACAAATGACCAACACACCCTCACACTATACCCCCCCCCCCCAACCCCCACCCCACCCCCCCCCCCCCCCCAAACACAAATATTTATTTTTATTATTTTAATTTTTGAAATACCGTCCAACCATCGCACCCAAGAATCCCCTCCCCCCTCACCCCCCCTATTTTTTTTTCTTTTAAGATCATCTCACAAATGACCACCACACCTTCACACTATTATACCCGCCCACCCAATCCCCCCCCCCAATTTTTTTTTGAAACGGTTAAAAAACACAAATATTTATTTTTATTATTTTATTTTGAAATACCGTCCAACCATCACACTCAAGAATCCCCTCCCCCCACCCCCCCTAAATTGTTTTTTCTTTTTTTTTCTTTTAAGATCATCTCACAAATGACCACCACACCCTCACACTATTATACCCCCCTCACCCCACCCCATCCCCCCCCCAAATGTTTTTTTTAAACGGTTGAAAAACACAAATATTTATTTTTATTATTTTATTTTTGAAATAAAGTCCAACCATCGCACCCAAGAATCCCCTCCCCCTCATCCCCCCTTAAAAAAAAATTCTTTTAAGATCATCTCACAAACCCAAATTTATTTGTTTTGAAACGGTTAAAAAACAAATATTTATTTTTATTATTTTATTTTTGAAATACCGTCCAACCATCGCACCCAAGAATCCCCTCTCCCCGCCCCCCCATCCCGCCCCCCCCCCCGTTTTTTTTTTTGCATTTTTTTCCACATTTTTGGAAGATAATGTAATAAATGTCCAAACACCCACACTATACACCCCTCTTCACTCCACCTCTCCCTCCTTTGTGATTTAAATTGAGAGTCCCTTCACCTTTAAAAAGAAAAAAGATGAGCGGTCTGCACCCGCAAAGCGATGCTCTAGTCACTGCAAATCACGGCGATTGCCCCATCGCGGTTTTTCGCGATGATTCTACAGCTGATCTTTATCGCAAGATGTTCACAGTGAAATCATGGCGGAATCACCGCGAATCACCCGTAGAGTGTTATCGCGGCTGATCGCGGCAAATCACCGCGATTTGTCACGTTGGCCCAAACGCGGTGCTGTGTCAGATTTAGGCGAAAATCGTGGGTTGAGTAGTGTAGCTTCTCTTGTTTTGTGAAGACAGCATGCAAAATATTCTGTGTGAATGCAGCATGTGGGGTTATATGTGACAAAGCTCTAGTTGTACATAAATGTACATACAACAATGATGTGAATATGACAATGGTATTTTTTTCTTGAATTAATCAAAGGATTTATGGGTATTAATAAAGTTAAATGTAAATTGTTACACTACGCGACCCGTGATTTTTGCCTAATTTGCAAAGTCAAGGCGAGCATTTTGCTTTTTTGGTGGAAAATCACCGCGATTTCGCGTGACTTGTCACTCCGACGTCGCGCAAGAGCAAGATAATCTTCGCGCTAAATCCCCTCAATGTTGTGGTGATTCGCTGCGATTCGAGGCAATTCGCCGTGATCGCAGTGACAACGATGACTCGCGAATTCATGCATAGAAACCGAATCGTATCGATAACTTTATACATGTACATAACGCTTCTAATGTTCACAATTATCCGATAATCCAACATCAAAAAAATAACCTTGAACATTTATGTCGGTAAATATGTTTGAGAATTTCATTAAAACAACCATTTGACTATGCCATTTTTCAGAAGTGTAAAGAGTACAGCGCATAATGTGGGACACAGCTTTCATTGGACGAGCGTATTTAAATTTAGATTGATACAATAAGATCTTACAAAAAAACGTTTTATTGCGTCATACGCCTTCATGTAAAAAACGTTTTCCTTCTGAAAATTGTGCTATTAATACATAATATTATCAAAACAGTTTTTTCACACGTAAAGCGTTGTAACAAATTAATATACAATTCAAAACAAATATACCATAAGTATAAATGTTCCGTTAAATTCCCAAATGAGAATAAAAAATTATAATCCGAAACACACTTCCGATGTTTTAATGTTAACATGACGTTTACAAAAGCTTTCAATATAGTCATCATGTATATTTCCCGACAAAAGAGCGCGAAAATTATGCGGCAATGTACAAGGTCAAGGTATACGAGTGGCAAGTATTGATTTTTTATACAAACTGCGTAGCGCAGAGCACATTGAATTCTGTTGATTTCGGTTAAATGTTTCTTTGGTGTTTTTAAAACAGTTATATCGCCAACAATTTGATATTTCTTTTAAAGTCAATTCAAATCAAACACGCCGTATCCGTATTGTTACTGATAGAAGTAAAACATAATACCTTGACTTGTATAGTTTTTTTGTTGTGAGAGACCATCTGAGTAAACGCCGAAAAATATATCCAAACTGTTATTTTTTGTCAATGCCCTTTGATCCATTATCGCACTTAACCCATTTTATTCGGCAGAAAATTGCCCCGGACTAAGCATATGCAAAGTCTCGTAGCAATTGACTTTCGAATTTAGGATGGATCGACCTAATTGTTACATAGTTATTATTGTTGTTGCTTTTCAAACGGAAACATGAGCAAAGATTTTTTGTGGACGTTTGCAGCATCCCATAATGTAAAATTCTCTCGTTTGCGTTTCATGGCTGTACAATAAAAAGCAGGAAAGAAATGTGTTTGCTTATATACTTATTTTTGATAAACTTATATCATGGCGATACGAATGAAACCTTATCCCGACTCAAATGGGTTAATTGGCAGCGCCATCCTGTTGTTTCTGTGATTGTCACATCTTTACACAGTTTGAACACGTACAAAGAGTGCCAATTAGACACTTGAACAAACACTATCACCCGCATGAAAGTACACACTAAATAATCAAATGTTGAGGGTTTTTTGTTTTTGGCGTGAAAACCCAGAGAAATGCATGTACATTATACATCATCATAAATTTATTGAACTCTGCGAACGCTAAGTGCTACGTTGATATACTCATGTTTTTTTTCAGCAAAACAAACACAATGTTTAACGGCTTTAATATATAGGCAATGATGTAATAACAACTAATTATTTACCACGATGTCATAATAACCTGTACTTAAAAATAGAACAGTAATGTATTTCTGATATCCGGCTTATCAAGCATTGTGAATGTATGTACAACGCTCGGAAAGTAACGCGAGTAACAAGAGTTATCCGCATTGGAGCCTGAAACAGAAAATAAATAAGTATAGCATATTTTAGTCCAAATAATTAGATGTAATCTACCGATTACATTTAACCTTTAAATGAAAGTGTTACTTAAACAATTTCCCGTGTCTTAAGGCGCGAATATTTTGCTAAACACTGTTAACAAAAGGGCTAGATCTACACGTTATAATTCTTAATGAAATGCAAAAATAAGTATTAACATAATTAATTACGTCAATTAACACACACGGTAAGATCAAAGTTTAAATGGAAAACTTTCATCATATTTCTCGTAAATTCCCAAATTATTACTTTCGTCGAAATCAAATACCATGTAGAGAAACAAGGTATTTATAACCGACCAATGACGAAACACTATGCAACTTTCAATTAAAGGGATCTTTTCACGCTTTGGTAAATTGACAAAATTGAAAAAAGTTGTTTCAGATTCGCAAATTTTCGTTTTAGTTATGATATAAGTGAGGAAACAGTAATACTGAACATTTACCATGCTCTAATATAGCCATTATATGCATCTTTTGACGATTTTAAAACCTAAAAATTATAAAGCGTTGCAACGCGAAACGATTGAATAATTTGGAGAGTTCTGTTTTTGTCGTTAAATTGTGTGCAACTACGAAGATTGCTTATATAAGGTATAAAATACGTCAAGTACGTGTACTCGGCGGAATAGCTCAGTAGGCTAAAGCGTTTTTACTTCAGGATTCTGGCAGGACTCCAGGGGTCACTGGTTCGAAACCTGCTGCGGGCAATGTTCTTTTCCTTTTTTAAATTTTATTCTTGATTTTTTACTGGAGCTTTTACGATCCAATGTTTACATTTATCAATATAAAGCATTTAATGAATAAGTTAAAAAATGCCAAAATCTGTGAAAAGGCCCCTTTAACACAGTGCTACACTACATGTATATTGCAACAATATGGAATTTGAACAGTGGTAGTGTATTCGGGCCTGGAATATAATTGATTGTAAGTTTTAATAAACATTCTGCTAATGCAATTAGTTAAATAATGTTTACATGTTATGTTAAATAATTATTGCATGATCATTCTTCTGCGCTGTTATATTAATTTGGAGTCGTTAAAGCATCCGACATTACTTCATCTTGTTCATGTCGGAACGGGAGTATTTTAGCTAATACACCCATTGCATACAACAACAACAAAAGCTTTATTATTGCAATGTATAATGTAAGTGTATACATATATGTTACATGTACATATAATGTAGTGTAACCCTTAATGTAAATCTCTTAAAAAGGTGAACCACGGCGGTTCGCGGTGATTTGCGGTGATTCGCGCTGATTGCGTAACAGCGAGATACATCGCGCGACGGTAGCCGAGACATCACCCAAATTTTCTTGTCACTCGGAATCACCGCAATTTGTCACGTTGCATCGATTGCGGTGATGCGAGAATCACGGCAAAAAATCATGGGTCGCGTAGTGTATATCTCAGAAACTAGTCTGTACCGTCCAAAATATTTCGGTTTTCTCTGTGCAAATTTGTTTATTCACTTACAAAAGCATGCAGCTTCTTTACAATTGATACATGTATTTTAAGAATTTGCTATTATTTTTCAAAGTGCAATATGTTATAAAAACTTATAACAGTTCTTAGTACTCGAGCAATATATTTACCTAAAATGTAAGTTATTTATAAATGTTCATATGATCTATATGTATCACTTCAAACAAGCATTAGATTTAAATTGTTTGATATGAATAGTGTACACATGTACATAACTTAGCTTATTTGGAGATTAATTAAAAAGTTTTCTTTTAATCACAAAGACTGAACATTTAGCAAAGCTTATCATTAAAGTGGAGGTTGAAACAGGAAGTGTTTTTTTTGCATCACACACTTTATGATATACAATGTATAAACGCTAACACAATTGTTCCTGGGCATGTTTTTTCAAAAGGCTTAATGTCAGATTTAATAATATTGTAATGCATATTGGTCATGTGTTTGTCTACTAGGCTCGTGAAATCCATAAAGCTGTGCGTCACTCTGCTGATATGAAACTGTCTGATAGGGATCTCCAAGACTACTTCAAAACATTAAAAGACCTGCTGATGGATCCCGGCAAGATTTCAAGTCCGAGTCTAAGCCATGATAGCCATGCCCAAAATGCTGTAAAGAAATTAGAAGAGGTAGAATGTTAATGTTACATGTATGTCCTGTCAACTTGCACGTTCCCTTGCATAAAAAAGAAGATATTGGTTCAGAAATTTGTCTCCATTTGGCTAATCATATGAAACAGATAACAATAAAGCACCCTCCCCTTATCGTTTTGAGCTTCTATGGGCGTATCACGCTCATGGAGAGCTTTTGTGATTACTTTTTGTCCATCATTCTCTACAGCATTGTCTTTTGTGCGTCGTCAGCATTTAAACTGTTAACACTAGTAGCCACATTGATTGACCAATTTTGTGAAACCTTGTCAGAATAGTTAGTAGAGCTGTAACGATTAGGTTCGATGCATCGAAAAAACGGTTCAACGCTGCTGATTCGATTTTGATACCAATACGGCCACTTTCGTTTGGATTCACTGCAATCCCGATAAGATCCGCATTTTAAACCTTACTTTCCAAATCCGTCGTCTAAACGTTCTTGTCATTTTTAATACGTCTTGTGATTGGTCAATGGCCAATATTGCATCCTATGAATGAATGAATAACATGCTGAGCATTACATCAGCCGGTAAAATTGCTTCTTCAACCACAACGAAAGACGCGCCGTCAAAATTAAAATTAAAAGTATGGGAACATTTCAGGATTCGCAAAGGTTCTGATGCAAGGGCAACTTGCAAAACGTGTTTTGTGGACGTAAGTTCCCTGTATGGTTTGTTTACTAAACTGTGTGCATTCTGTTAAGAAGTCATCTGGAAGTTGTTTATATACTTTTTTTTTTGTTTTTTTTTCTGTTAATCACATGTGATACATTGTGCATTTTATGTTTTTAAGAATAACTCAACAGGAGGTTTTGTTTAATAAATTTGTTACTTTTAAAACAATGTTGTGTTTTTAAATGTTATTTAAAAAATTAAACACTTTTAATGTACAACATAAAAAAGTTAATAACATTAATTCATGCTTTGGACATACCAAACATGAAATAATTTGCAAAATAAGCAGCAAAAAAATTTAATTTGAATCGAATTGAAAATAATCGAATCGGACCATTTGGTATCGAAATCGAATCGAATCGAATGATGGGTGAATCGTTACAGCTCTAATTGTTAGGGCAGGTTTGAAAAAAAGCTTTTGGGGAGGGGGGGTGTTAATCTTTTGCATAGTGTATATATCAACACCAAACTTGCTCACAATATTCATTATCTTCATATCTCGGCTCGAAAGTAATTCTACGCTTCTGGACAACTTGGCTGCAAAGGGGTGGGGCTGTTTTATTTCCTTGTTTTATAAAATATTATCACTGTGAAACATTGTTAACACTCTGGCAGTTATATTTTTTCCGAATCATCAGAAACAATGTTGAAGACATTCAATAAGTTCTAGTAATATATATGCAAATTAAAAAAAGTTCAGGTCTATCGAAAAGTTTTGTTGCAGAGGGGACTACTTCTAATAATATTGTAGTAAATCTTGCAAACAATTTAAAGTCATATGTTTTTTTTCTCAACCATCATGAAACGTAAAACCTTCCCTGATAGATAGTTTTATAATATTTTTATAGAGTTTGTACATGTAAATGGTCCCTTACAGCTGTCAAAAATTGCTGTTGTGGGTTGGGCTGTTTTCTGTATATGACAAATTTGGAGTCCCATGAATTCACTGTTACTAATATCGTGAGATTACAGACATATTCGTACGGTCTTAAAACTGCCTGATGTAATATAATGGGAATTCAATGTTTCACTCAAAATCTTGGATTTGACGATAAACGTCTGATCTGATAAAACGCCAATGGCATACACAATTTATGCTGGTTGTTAGATGCAAAAAAGCATGTACATCCCCACTACATTTGTATCTGTAAGTGCCTTCACACCGAGTGGGAGGCATTAAGCCTTACACATATCCGTCAGTCTTTATATACAAACAAAAGTCTTGCATTTTTATGTCCTCCACCACTATAGTTGGGGACATAATTATTGTTTTTGCCCTGTTGGTTGGTTGGTTGGTTGGTTGGTTTTTTGTGTTTGTTTGTGCAAACTTTAACATTTGCAATAATTTTTGCAATATTGAAGATAGCAAATTCATATTTGGCATGCATGTGTATCTCATGGAGCTTCACAATTTGAGTGGTGAAAGGTCAAGGTCATCCTCCAAGGTCAAATATATGGGTCATAATCGCTCATTTAATGTACACTTTTGCAAAATTGAAGATAGCAATTTGATACTTGGCATGCATGTGTATCTCATGGAGCCGCACATTTTGACTGGTGAAAGGTCAAGGTCATCCTTTAAGGTCAAAGGTCAAATATATGGGGACATAGTGTTTCACAAACACATCGCTTGTTTAATTTGAAATCCTTTTTAAATACTGCATGGATCTCGCTCAAACTTTTACAGATAAAGGTTCTTAATCTGTAAATAATCTTTAAGACAGGAATTTTAGATGCAACTAGTTTTGGCAGAGTTTTGGCCCTTTGTCTGTGTTTAGCTACTCTGTGCATGAAGTGGTCAAAGAGAGATATTGTGATCACACTTTTGTCCGTTGAGATGTGCGGTGTGTGAACTCAACATTTAGCTCATTACTACTCAAGAGGCCACATTTTTTTCCAATTTTGATGAAACTTTGACAGAGTTTTTTTTCACAATCTAATTAGTCCATTAAGTAGGTCACCAGGTCAATCTTACAAAAACGTGTGTAACAACTCTAGAGGCAAAATATATGACTAAATATAGATAGAATTATGTATGTTTATTTAGACAATGTCTAGGCAAAGTTCAAATATGGGTCAAGTACATCCACAAACTATGCCTCCTGGTCAAATCTTACACAAACCTTTATACTGCTCTAAAGGCCATATTAATGGCTCAATCTTAATGAAACTTGGTTGTAACGTTTTTCTTGACAATATCAAGACGATTCAAAATCAGACTTAAATCATTATCATATATAAAGGTTTACTAAGCATAACATTTACCTTGCATGCTGCCTGATATGAATTATAATATATACATGTATGAAATATAAAGTACAAAAAGGACATTAAGTGATATTTAAGATAAAGTAACCACTTCACAATGTTAAGTGCTTTAATATTATTTGCACTGCCAGTGTTATTTTTTGTATAACTGTCAAGTTATTTTGATTGATATTATAAATTGCAAAGTAAAATTTGTACCAACAAAGCTCATTTAAAATCAACAAGAACCGTGTTATTATACCCCACGAAACGTGATATTCTTAGTTGTCTTGAAATATATATAACTGTTACAATTTTCTTTTACAGTTGGAAAAAGACACCTTACTTTTGACTACATCGGAGATGATGTGTCTCCTGGAGGCTGTGGATGCAACTTTGAAGCAACAGTTGAAAGTTACTGTCAACACATCATTGAATGAGCTCAGAGAAAACACAGAATTGTGTATTGAGAAATTCAAAGACTATATGGTTACATGTAAGGAAGAGCTCGCAAAAGAGGCAGAATTGCATAAACAAGATTTTGATGAAAACGCAAAAAAAAGCATGAACTATTATAATGAAGTGACTGTCTTGGGCAAAAGAGACTTTGATGGGAACGCAGTCAAACGCACGCAAGCCTTTGATGACAACTCAGAAAAACGCAAGCAGGAGTATGATGAACACACAGTCACACGCACGCAAGCCTTTGAGGAGAACGCAGAAAAACGCACGCAGGAGTATGATGAACACACAGTCTCACGCAAGCAAGCCTTTGAGGAGAACGCAGAAAAACGCACGCGGGAGTATGATGAACACACAGTCTCACGCACGCAAGCCTTTGATGAGAACGCAGAAAAACGCACGCAGGAGTATGATGAACTCACAGTCTCACGGAAAAAAGACTTTGATGATAATGCAGACAAACGCACGCAGGATTTTGATGAGATCGCAGAAAAACGCTTGAGGGACATTAATGAGCAGCGTGGAAGAAATACTACTTTCAGTGAAACTTCCTACAAACAGTCCAGTAAAGGTATAACTAAATTATAAGCATGCAATTATACAATTTGAAACAATTTTTTTAACATAAATACTAACTTTTAGAACCAATGTGCTTCAAATAAATGGAATGCCCTTGAACATTTAGATCATATGCATTTAGATCAAATGCTGAGGTACAATCGACACAAGTATACAACATTTGGAATGGATACAAGTAAATAAACGAGAATACTTTTTGTAACACTAGTATGATTACAATGTCCATACATACCCTAAAACCAACATATTAATCCAGCTTAGCTTGTTATGAGAAAACTTACACGATTTAATGTCATTGTACAATGGATATTACTTATGCATAAGCGATTCAAAAATCATCATGAACACTTGGTAATTAGCTGCGATTTCGATATTTAGTACATTGCCACTAATTTCATTGGAAATTAAAATCACATACACTAGTGGTGTGAAGGTTATAAGTACAGACTGCAAGCAATTTTGGGATTCTTAATGTGTTTTTCCCCATAAAACTTGTGTTATGTAACTTATTACAATCATTATTGGCAATGGGCTGTAAATGTTGCTGAAAGTCGGCCAAAATTAAATTCTTTGTTTTGGGCAAGGTCTGAAAACATTTAGTAGGTTAGGCTCTGCGTTTGTTTTTTTCCTCCGCTATTAGTGAAACAATCTTGAATGTTTATCCTGGTATGATTTCATGATTACCCTGATATTAGAAATCTATTACACAAAAGTTAAATAAGTTATTATACGCCCGTTTTTCAAAACGGGATGTATAATAGTTTCACCCTTAGCGGGCGTTGGCGGCGTCAACAGCAGTGTCCGCTCTCTTACTCAAATAGTTTTCATTGGATCTTCACCAAACTAGGTCAAAAGTTGTATGTAGACAAAATCTAGGTCAAGTTCGAATATGGGTTATGCCGGGTCAAAAACTAGGTCACGGGGTCACTTAGTGCATTTCAAGGATTAAGCATGGTGTCCGCTCTCTAATTGAAGTAGTTTTCATCCGATCTTCACCAAACTTGGTCAGAAGTTGTATCTAGACAATATCTAGGTCAGGTTGTAATATGGGTCATGCTGGGTCAAAAACTAGGTCACGGGGTCACTTTGTGCATCTCAAGGATTAAGCATGGTGTCCGCTTTCTAATTGAAGTACTTTTAATCCGATCTTCACCAAATTTGGCCAGAAGTTGTGTCTAAATGATATCTAGGTCAAGTTCAAATATGGGTCATTCCGGGTCAAAAACTAGGTCCCATGGTCCCTTCGTGCATTTCAAGCATTTCGCATGGTGTCCGCTCTCTAATTGAATTATTAGTTTTCATCCAATCTTCACCAAATTTGGTCAGAAGTTGTGTCTAGATGATATCTTGGTAAACTTCAAATATGTGCTGCTTAATTTTAAAAAATATATATCATTTGGCCACTCAAATGGTAAAGTTATCAAGTTGTTCAAAACCTTCAAACGGGCGTATCTTCTGACAGTTTGACACTCTTGTATTTCCTATGCTTTAAAGAATTTCAAGGAATTCTGAGAGTATTGTCAAAATAGTAGTGAATATCATTACTTTACCTGTTGACCCAGATTTGAACACATATAACCTAGATGTTAGCTTGTCTATTCAACAATAGGTAAGAGTCCTTCTACTCAGCCAAATGTAGGCGTCCGCCTGATGCTCAGATTATAGACTGTTATTGATTGTTCTGGTACTCTTTGGACCATTAGGAGATAGATAAACATCTGTACTGGTAAGTGATACTCTGTGGTCAGCTCAGGTCACGATTAGACTCCACATAACTGAGTAGTTCTCTGTACATATCTTTGCAGAAGGAAATGGTTTGAGGCTCATATAAATTATTTGTCAGTGATGTTTCAAAATAAATACTGATAACTACTCAGTTGATATGCAACAAGCCATTTTTAGCCCACCTGAGCACAACGTGCTCATGGTGAGCTTTTGTGATTGCCTTTTGTCCGTCATCTGTCGTCCATCGTCCATTATTTGTTCGATGTCAACATTTGCCTTATTAACACTCTAGAGGCCACATTTATTGTCCAATCTTCATAAAATTTGGTCAGAAGATTGGTCTCATTAAAAACTTGGATGAGTTTGAAAATGGTTATGTTTGCTTGAAAAACATGGCTGCCAAGGGGTGGGGCATTTTTATGTCCCCCACTATAGTAGTGGGGGACATATTGTTTTTGCCCTGTCTGTTGGTCTGTTGGTTGGTCTGTTGGTTGGTTGGTTTGCGCCAACTTTTACATTTTGCAATAACTTTATCTATATTGAATATAGAAGCTTGATATTTGGCATGCATGTGTATCTCATGGAGCTGCACATTTTGAGTGGTGAAAGGTCAAGGTCATCCTTCAAGGTCAGAGGTCAAATATATGTGTCCAAAATCGCTCATTTTATGAATACTTTTGCAATATTGAAGATTGCAACTTGATATTTGGCATGCACGTGTATCTCATGGAGCTGCACATTTTGAGTGGTGAAAGGTCAAGGTCATCCTTCAAGGTCAGAGGTCAAATATATATGGCCCAAATCGCTTATTTTATGAATACTTTTGCGATATTGAAGATAGCAACTTGATATTTGACATGCATGTGTAACTTATGGAGCTGCACATTTTGAGTGGTGAAAGGTCAAGGTCAAGGTCATCCTTTAAGGTCAGAGGTCAAATATATGTGGCCAAAATCGCTCATTGTATAAATACTTTTGCAATATTGAAGATAGCAACTTGATATTTGGCATGCATGTGTATCTCATGGAGCTGCACATTTTGAGTGGTGAAAGGTCAATGTCAAAGTCATCCTTCAAGGTCAGAGGTCAAATATATGTGGCCCGAATCGCTTATTTTATGAATACTTTTGCAATATTGAAGATAGCAACTTGATATTTGGCATGCATGTGTATCTCATGGAGCTGCACATTTTGAGTGGTGAAAGGTCAAGGTCATCCTTCAAGGTCAGAGGTAAAATATATGTGGCCCAAATCGCTTATTTTATGAATACTTTTGCAATATTGAAGATAGCAACTTGATATTTGGCAAGCATGTGTATCTCATGGAGCTGCACATTTTGAGTGGTGAAAGGTCAAGGTGAAGGTCATCCTTCAAGGTCAAATATATGGGTCAAAATTGCTCATGTAATGTAACTTCTGCAATATTGAAGCTAGCAATTTTATATTTGAAATGCATGTGTATCTCATGGAGCTGCACATTTTGAGTGGTGAAGGGTCAAGGTCAAGGTCGTCCTTCAAGGTCAAACATCATATAGGGGGACATTGTGTTTCACAAACGCATCTTGTTTTTTGTTGCATTTTGTGCATTTGGGTCAACGTTATTGTTCTGAAAAATAGAATCTTGTTTTCCTCTCATTAATTAAAAGGAGATAAAGGTATTGCGCTGGTATTTTGTGTGAATGTAGCTAAGATAAAGATCTTGCTTTTAAGGTTTAATTTAACAATTATTTTTTTAATAATTGAAAAACACTAGCTTTGTCACATTTCTTGTTTTAATAAATAAGTGTAACACTTTAGGTTTACGTACATGTATACTAATTAAGTACTGCAGATTAAATATGTTTATGTGATCATTTCATTGGATTACTTACAGGACATGTAGATTATACAATCCAAGCGGAAGAATAGTAGAGTCTTCGGAAAGCTTATGTTTTGTACTGGAAGTCCTACTTTAAACAGCAATTGCAACTTTTCTTACTGCGATAAATGATGAATGCGAAAAACAGAGTTATTAGCATCTAATACATACAACTTACCATAATACGCAGTAAATGATACCATGTAATTAACATATAATACATACAACTTACCAATATACGCGGTAAATGATACACAAAAATAAACATCTAATACATTCAACTTACCAACATATGCTGTAAATAATACAATGTAATTAATATATAATATGTACAGCTTACCAACATACGCGGTAAATTATACAGAGTAATTAATATCTTATATATACCACTTTTCAACATACGCGGTAAATGATACAATGTAATTAATATATAATATGTACAGCTTACCAACATACGCGGTAAATAATACAGAGTAATTGATATCTAATATGTACTACTTTTCAACATATGCGGTAAATAATACAGAGTAATTAATATCTTATATGTACTACTTCTCAACATACGCGCTAAATGATACAGAGTAATTAATATCTAATATGTACTACTTCTCAACATATGCGGTAAATAATACAGAGTAATTAATATCTAATATGTATTACTTCTCAACATACGCGGTAAATGATACAGAGAAATTAATATCTAATATGTACTACTTCTCAACATACGCGGTAAATGATACAATGTAATTAATATCTAATATGTACTACTTCTCAACATACGCGGTAAATGATACAATGTAATTAATATCTAATATGTATTACTTCTCAACATACGCGGTAAATGATACAGAGTAATTAATATCTAATATGTACTACTTCTCAACATACGCGGTAAATGATACAATGTAATTAATATCTAATATGTATTACTTCTCAACATACGCGGTAAATGATACACAGTAATTAATATCTAATATGCACTACTTCTCAACATACCTGGTAAATGATACAGAGTAATTAATATCTAAGATGTACTACTTCTCAACATACGTGGTAAATGATACAATGTAATTAATATCTAATATGTACTACTTCTCAACATACGCGGTAAATGATACAGAGTAATTAATATCTAAGATGTACTACTTCTCAACATACGTGGTAAATGATACAGAGTAATTAATATCTAAGATGTACTACTTCTCAACATACGTGGTAAATGATACAGAGTAATTAATATCTAATATGTACTACTTCTCAACATACGTTGTAAATAGTACAGAGTAATTAATATCTAATATGTATTACTTCTCAACATACGCGGTAAATGATACAGAGAAATTAATATCTAAGATGTACTACTTCTCAACATACGTGGTAAATGATACAATGTAATTAATATCTAATATGTACTACTTCTCAACATACGTTGTAAATAGTACAGAGTAATTAATATCTAATATGTATTACTTCTCAACATACGCGGTAAATGATACAGAGAAATTAATATCTAATATGTACTACTTCTCAACATACGCGGTAAATAATACAGAGTAATTAATATCTAATATGTACTGCTTCTCAATATACGCGGTAAATGATACACAGTATTTAATATCTAATATGTACTACTTCTCAACATACACGGTAAATAATACACAGTAATTAATATCTAATATGTACTACTTCTCATCATACGCGGTAAATGATACAGAGAAATTAATATCTAAGATGTACTACTTCTCAACATACGCGGTAAATGATACAGAGTAATTAATATCTAATATGTACTACTTCTCAACATACGCGGTAAATAATACAGAGTAATTAATATCTAATATGTACTACTTCTCAACATACGCTGTAAATAATACAGAGTAATTAATATCTAATATGTACTACTTCTCAACATACGCGGTAAATGATACAGAGAAATTAATATCTAATATGTACTACTTCTCAACATACGCGGTAAATGATACAGAGTAATTAATATCTTATATGTACTACTTCTCAACATACGCGGTAAATAATACAGAGTAATTAATATCTTATATGTACTACTTCTCAACATACGCGGTAAATGATACAGAGTAATTAATATCTAATATGTACTACTTCTCAACATACGCGGTAAATGATACAGAGTAATTAATATCTAATATGTATTACTTCTCAACATACGCGGTAAATGATACAGAGAAATTAATATCTAATATGTACTACTTCTCAACATACGCGGTAAATAATACAGAGTAATTAATATCTAATATGTACTGCTTCTCAATATACGCGGTAAATGATACACAGTAATTAATATCTAATATGTACTACTTCTCAACATACACGGTAAATGATACACAGTAATTAATATCTAATATGTACTACTTCTCAACATACGCGGTAAATGATACAGAGGAATTAATATCTAAGATGTACTACTTCTCAACATACGCGGTAAATGATACAGAGTAATTAATATCTAATATGTACTACTTCTCAACATACGCGGTAAATAATACAGAGTAATTAATATCTAATATGTACTACTTCTCAACATACGCTGTAAATAATACAGAGTAATTAATATCTAATATGTACTACTTCTCAACATACGCGGTAAATGATACAGAGAAATTAATATCTAATATGTACTACTTCTCAACATACGCGGTAAATGATACAGAGTAATTAATATCTAATATGTACTACTTCTCAACATACGCGGTAAATAATACAGAGTAATTAATATCTTATATGTACTACTTCTCAACATACGCGGTAAATGATACAGAGTAATTAATATCTAATATGTACTACTTCTCAACATACGCGGTAAATGATACAGAGTAATTAATATCTAATATGTACTACTTTTCAACATACGCGGTAAATGATACAGAGAAATTAATATCTAATATGTACTACTTCTCAACATACGCGGTAAATGATACAGAGTAATTAATATCTAATATGTACTACTTCTCAACATACGCGGTAAATGATACACAGTAATTAATATCTAATATGTACTGCTTCTCAACATACGCGGTAAATGATACAGAGTAATTAATATCTAATATGTACTACTTCTCAACATACGCGGTAAATGATACACAGTAATTTATATCTAATATGTACTACTTCTCAACATACGTGGTAAATGATACAGAGTGATAAACATCTGATACGTAAAACATAATATAGCATAAAAAAATGTCTAGGAACAGGCCTTTTTGTGGCCTATCTACGGACTCAATCCCAACCCGAAATTGCAAAGAAATTATCCCAATGTGATTTTTTCTCACTTTCCAAAAAAATATCATTTGTTTATATTTTTTAATAGAAACTCTGAAGTTCGTAAAGATTTTTTTAAATTTCATCTTACAAATTATATAAGTTTAAATTATATGGTTTTATTCTCCTAATTGAATTATTATAAAGAGTTAACTTATATTAAAATAGGTTTTTCCCAAATCATTAAACTTTTCCAGCGAAAAAAATTCCTAATCATGAAATTTCATATTACGCAAAATGGCCAGACAAAAACATGATACAATAGTAACGACGTTTGTCAAAATATTGTATAGCATAACTTCCATGACAACTTAGTATGCATTTTATCTCTTACGTAATGCGCATGTGTATGTACACTGACCCAAAT
The DNA here is from genome assembly GCF_020536995.1 of Dreissena polymorpha. Lineage (NCBI taxonomy): Eukaryota > Metazoa > Mollusca > Bivalvia > Myida > Dreissenidae > Dreissena > Dreissena polymorpha. Next base: position 31,301,975 of record NC_068362.1, read on the forward strand.
CTCTGTTAAACTAAATCAAAACTATTGTTGTTGCGAAATACCTTTTTTGTTAAGGAATACCTGTTGTTGCCAGTGTTGTTCTGAACCCCAACTTATATATTGTATATATCTAAATATTTATCTAAGGTGCATGTTTTATATCGCAACTACAATGGTATTAATCATGTCTAGATCACATTACACATTCCGATTATAACGATGTGGCTAAACACAATTTATATTAATATACTGTATACAGGCCTGTGCACTGCACAACATTAGAACAAAACAGACCTAAAGTAGTTAATCCAGCTTTTATAAATTTTGTTATATTTGTATGAACATGTAAATAGACTGATGGTATTCACTGTGAACTTTACATAGGCCTAATGTAAGCTCACATGAAAAGGCTCATAACTCTGTTCTGCAATAATGCATAATTATAAACACTTTTTCAACTGAGAAAATCACGATACAGTATACAGTGCAAAACCTTTATATCAACGCATTAATGTGTACTTATTATATAAAAATACTATTTGATAAATTCGGAGGATAATATGAATGCATTGTGTCGAAATTGTGTGCACACTACGGTAACATTTAGAATGTTACGTTCACATAATATGTATAGTATTAATTAATATTAAAAAGTGATTACAGTTTGTATTTTCAAAGTAAGGGCTGTTATAGGGCCCCATTCCTTATGGTTTAGGCTTGCCTTTCAAAAAATTTATGTCTGTGTTGATACTACTGTATACATACGTGTGCACTGCCCAACATGTGAACATAACAGAGCTTTTATGGTAAAACCATCTTTTATAAAATATATTAATATATGTACGAAAATGCTTTAGGTATTTAATAATAATGTATATAATTATGAACAGTCTTACGTTTTAATGTATACCAAATATGTTGCCATTCATGATTTCAGAAATGCTTGGAGATTTGACGAAGCATTACAGCAAACGTTTCTGTCATGTAAATACCTTCCCATTGGATGACTGGGTTGAGGAAAAGTTACTTGATATTTATATGCCACCGAATATAAAACTTATGGATAAGGAAAGAGGGTTTTTCAAGAAAACGAATGAACAAATTTTGACATACCAACATATGTTTTTATTGGATACCAAACCTAATCAACAGGTATTTATTCAAGGGGAAGCAGGGTCTGGGAAATCTACTTTTCTTGCGAAATTGGTCATGGACTGGTGTAAAATTACATCAGAACAATCACTCGAGACAATGATGCCAATGGATGACAAGACCACCAGTGTCAACTCTAATACACAGATGAGAGACACTAATGTATTTGACGATTTAACGTCTCTGAAAGACTTTAAATTTGTCTTCCATGTACAATTAAGGGAATCGGTTGATCAGTTTGATATTGCGAAAATTATAAAAAAGCAGATAGTTGACAGTATATACTCTTCTGAAGAAGATCGCGGAAAGGCATACATACTACTAAATGAGATCATGAAACGTGAACGTTGCTTGGTATTACTTGATGGCCTAGATGAATGGATTGGAACTGGAGAACCCGGAAAACGTGGAGAGATTGGTACTCATCACAACCTGCCAAAACTGGCCGACGTACACAGTCATTATTGTGTTTTGTTGATAACTACTCGACCTTGGAAGATGACAGGAGCAAAAATACTTGACTCGCAGATTGACAAACTAATGCAACTTGATGGAGTAGACGACGTTTTTGGTATGAGCAGAAACATCCTGGGATGTAGGACAGATTGTAAGCAGAGACAAGATTTAGACACAAAACAATCTAAATTTGAATCGTATGTACAGAAATATGGCTTGTTAGAGCATTTGTACTCTCCAATGATGTTGTGTCTGATTGTACAATTGTGGGCAGAAGGAACTGAACTGAAGGGCTCTAAGTGTGAAATGTACAGCTTCTTGCTGGACAGTCTTTTCAAGAAGGCGACCAGTGAACCGGGTGAATTTCAAGAGCCAACTTGTCGATGCTTCACAGAGACCCAATACATACAACCCAATATTGAACACTTGAATAGACTTGCTGAAGCGGCATTTGATTTGTTGTTTTCAGATACACAGAATAAAGCTCTAGTATTCACTACGAAAGAATTGAAGAAATATAATTTTGGTAAACTAGACCAAAACAATATTGCACTGAAATCCGGTATTTTATCAGCGAAACGTCAGGCACCTACATTAGGAGCACTCCCGTCATTTTCATTTATTCATAAGAGCATTCAGGAATTCCTGGCTGCGTATCATATCGCCCGTATTACCCATCTCAATCTCATTGATGGTGTCATTTCCGGATATCTTGACCGTCACGAGGATGCATATCTTGACGTGTCCCAGGTTTTCATCTTTCTGTGTGGACTAGACATCATGTCAGCGAATAAGCTTTCTGGCATGATGGATTCACGCAATAATGCTCGTGTAGAACCTTATTTTGAGGATACGCTTTGTGACATCATACTACAAGGATACAGAGAAGCTATTGCCAATGAGCAAACTAACATTGCCCTGACACTAAGTCACTTGAAAGGCTTGAAAAACGATGTCAGAGACCTTCACAGCGTCTGGAAAAATAACACACGTAATCTATTGTCATTGGACATCTCAATTGAGTCTGATGATGATATTACAAGTGACTCTGATGATGATATTGCGGTCAGAGGTGGTTCACCTGCAACAGCTGAGCATACATCCCATATTGAGTTTGACATGTCATCCTGCCACAGGCTGGAATATTTATCTCTAGACGGGAACGGCATTTGGCTTAAAGGTAAATATACATACATCTCATTTGTATATCCCGACTCTTCACTAAAGGAGACATGCAGATTGTTAGCAAACGATATCTTCTAAACTATGGAAGGGAATATCCGCCAGTCCATTCATGATGTTAAACGACATTCTCATTTTATCTACTGTCATATGCTTTCTGATGCATGGTATTTGCATTTTGCCTAGTTACATTTGCTATGCAAACATTTCATCTCAATGTCGCATGTTGATAAGTTTATAATTACTGTATATATATCTTTTCTTCGTGTGAGTTATTGACAACTGCAGTTGAAATTTTGGAATTTGTATTAATGCTTATTCTAACTGCGTTCTTTGTTTAATTATGTGCATTTGGCTATGTTGCTACACAATCTAACAAGCTGTTAATATTTGTGTGGATCAATTTTACTGCTTAAGTCGATTGCTACTGCGTCTTTGATTAAGAATTAGTCTTCGGTTTTGCATACACCGCCATTATAAATAGTTCACAATCCGAAAGGAGAACCAGTATTAAAACATAATTCCAGCGCTAATTGCAGTGTAAATTACTATTGCCAGGAGATCACTCTTAACATCGAAATCAAAATCCCCGGTATCAATGAATCGTGAAACATCGACTATTTCTGGAATCCTTCGTAAAAAGCGAAGATAGAGTAAAAAACTAACCTGTCGACATTATGACTTTTGTTTTGCTTGGATTCCCACTATCGACACCTTATTCCTGTTGTAAACGCTTTGAGAAAAATGATGCAACGCTTTGAGAAAAATGATGCCCAGGTAAGTTCTACTTTTTGTGATTTATTTGCGCTATGACAGGAACTCAAAAGCTTATTGTCGGTTTGTAACTCGCTAAAGAAACTTCAGCGTACAGTTTATATAGTAGTGACAGACCTGACAGACAGACAGACAGACAGACAGACAGACAAAATAGACAGACAGACAGACAGGCAGAAATACCTGCCGATCCTGGAGCATAAAAATGAGGTACTATGCCACATGTTTAAATTTGAACAAGAGCATAAAGCGAATTTATCAGTCAAGTATTGTTTCTTTGTCACTTTAAGGTTACGCTCACCCCTATTGGGCACATATCCAAATATAATCTAATTAATTATTTTATTAATCAGCATCATTTCATTGAACTACAAACACATTTGTAGGTAGGTTTTCCATGCTTTAAAAAAAAATATACCGATTTTTTCAAAACCACCCCACGCTCGGCTTTTGTCCAGTTTATTTTCACCCCTGGGTTATATAAAAGTTCCATAATTCATTCAAATTTCCAAATATGGGCATGCAGTTGGTGTGTACAGATGCAGTAAAGGTGTTTAAAGTTTAAACAAGATGAAATAAGTATTCTTTTACAGACATTAATTTTTTACAAATTTTTTACTATTGAAGAGCGCCATGATATGTTAGTGATTTCAGCCAAGTGAAAGTTGGGACGGTAAAAAACAAAGTGTTATAAAATTCTAAAAAGTATCATTTATGTTATATTTATGCCCCCCTTCGAAGAAGAGGGGGTATATTGCTTTGCTCATGTCGGTCGGTCGGTCGGTCTGTCCGTCCGTCCACCAGGTGGTTGTCTCAAAAACGCTTGGGCCTAGGATCATGAAACTTCATAGGTACATTGATCATGACTCGCAGATGACCCCTATTGATTTTGAGGTCACTAGGTCAAAGGTCAAGGTCACGGTGACCAGAAATAGTAAAATGGTTTTTGAATGATTACTCAAGAACGCATAGGCCTAGGATCATGAAACTTCATAGGTAGATTGATCATGATTTGCAGATGACCCCTATTGATTTTGAGGTCACTAGGTCAAAGGTCAAGGTCACGGTGACCCGAAATAGTAAAATAATTTTCGTATGATAACTCAAGAACGCTTTTGCCTAGGATCATGACACTTAATAGGTACATTGATCGTGACCCGCAGATGACCCCAATTGATTTTCAGGTCACTAGGTCAAAGGTCAAGGTCACAGTGACGAAAATCGTATTCACACAATGGCTGCCACTACAACGGACAGCTCATATGGGGGGCATGCATGTTTTACAAACAGCCCTTGTTTAAACTTAGTTTTATAGAAACTCTATATACAGCAAAATTACCAAGAAATAGACAGATTTACCTTTTACTTTTTGAAATAAAAATAAAAATGCAACATGTATCATTCGTATTTTCAGCAGTAAATCACCCAATTTAGCCAAAACGTTGTTTTAATTTAAAAAATTGAAGGATGTGCCTAAAAATTTCAACATATTCAACAATAAACCTAGCTTATATGCTATATTAAATCAAATTACATTAGAAAAGAAATGAAACGCGTGGCAAAAAGTATACAATATCGGCAGGATTCGAACCAGCGGGGAAGATTCCAAAAGATTTTTATTCCATCACCTGAACCACTCAGCCGCGACAACTTCACATTAGTGCCTGCTTAAATTAGATATCCAAAGGTAAACAGGTAAAAAAGCTCATCGATCTTTGAAGAAATCGCGAAATTGTATATTTCAGATGATATTTAGAGCAAAGTCAATATGTATTGTGAAAATAATGTATTCTAAAGGAATTACGTAAACATATATCAAAATTCAAAGTTTGAAAATAAATGCATCACTTGGAAATAACCGATCATTGAAGCTAGGCAATGACCGTAAAATAAATCGTGATAAGTCATTAGGGGTGCGCTACCTTAACATGAACAAAGACTTTGAAGAGATGGGTAAATTAGTCTTGCGTTTGCGTAAGGGTAAATGTCATCAACAATCCGCATGTTTGTTGTGTTATTGCAGGTCCGGCTGTGTCCAATGTTGCTTGCCAATTTTAAAACATGCGTTCAATGCGATGCTGATCTTCTAAAATGTTAAACCAAGGCCCTGGTGTCGTCAATCCAGCAATCATTCTAATGGTAGATTCAGGACACCCTTTATGACCAAGGTGAGTGCATATCTTGTATGTGTGTTTGTTTTTCAAAGTTTATGAGGTTTTGTCATGATAATACAGCATTGAGTTAGATTCACCTAAGTAGGCATTCAATATACCACTGCAATATCAGAACATCCGCATCCAGCTATTCTTGTGAAAACAATAATGTTAAAATTCATCTACAGACTAGCCCATAATCATTTTACGAACGATTCCTCTACTATTAGTGTATCTGATTTTAAATTTTCTTTTAGTGTTTTTGTTTATTTCCCTTTAATAGTATATTCTACCACATTTTAAAACAAGTTATAAAAAAATATATATCAGCTTGTTATCTTTGAGATTTTGATAAAAAAAAATGTCTAAAGGAGAAATTCACTTAAGAAGCTGTTGCAAAAATGGGTCTTAGGACATATCAGCGCGGTGCTGCAGATATGCCTCTGCCATCCGTACACTCTTATAAGAAGTCATAATGTCCCCTTATGAGACCACGAAACCTTACGTGACTTTATGGCAGACAGGTAGGCAGAAGCAGGTTTTCTGGTCGCATCTGTTGAAGTTAGATTCTAAGATCCATTCGCGCGACAAGGCTCTGAAACATTATTTTTCAACATTGTAGGACCTTGGTCTTGCTCAAAACGCAGTGATGGCAGTGAAGTGACCGACACCATATGGGTCTCTTTCTCGTCAGATTTACCGCATCATGACTAATCACGGGTTTTGGTTTGACAGAGTTCTCGGTTGCTTTTTAATTATTGCTCGATTAGAACAAGCAAAAGACATGATAAATAACACCATTATGTACTATTATTATTACCTAAATGTATATACTAAAAATCATGTAAATACATGAATTAAAGTTTTTTAGAAACACACTGTTAATGATTCAAGAAATTTGAAAAATGAGTTTAAAATGAATTTGTTTTATAGATATATACAAGAATTTGTACATCTCAGGTAATGATTTAAAAAAAAAACAACATCAACGTTTTCTTAGATATAACTTAAAATTTAATTTTTGATATGTACCTGGTGGAATATGTGTATTGTTATAAAAAGCTTTTGTTCAGCCAGAAATGTATTAGATTAAATAATATTTTTATGTAATTTTCACACTGTATAAAGGGTGTTTCAGCAGATAACCAGTAATTAATAAGACTGCATATCACCGGATGTTACATCAGTATGAGTTTGTGTTTATTTTGTATGTACCAATATATGTTGAAGGAATCGAAGAGGTACTGCAATTTTCTATCTTGATGACTAAAAAATGTGCATTTTAAGAAAGAGCTTTACATGACAGTGCCTCGTCAACAGTCAACATTTTGATTTCATGATAGGTTGTGTTTTGAAATAGCATTTAATATACTTATACCTTTTAAAAGATGCAAATGGGAATGTTGATTATGGTAGTTGGTGTTGAAATCAATATGAACTGTATGTGCTTCTTAAGTATGGTACTGTTTATGATAAATACCAGTTAAATTTATCATATAGTGTGAATAGCCTTTTAAAGTTTACATGAAATGCCAATTGTGGTGTTGTTTTGGAAAGATGATTGCATCTTATTTTAAATTATGAATAAATCTTTTTTTTATTTGAACAATTATGAGATTTTCAATAAATTGCAAACCACTATTGCTGCTCTTCATTGGATATATTTTTTGAATGGTGCATTGCTTTAACATTTGAGTCTGTCTCTGGGAGAATTAAACTCAAGGCATGTGCTCAAAATGTTTTCTCAGATAAGCCTGTACCGTCAGCACAGGCTTATCAGGGACGACACTTTCGCCAGAGACTTTTTTACCGAACAATTCCAATAAGGTAAAATTTCAATGCCAATTTGCCCTGATTAACATTTGACACACATGCATTAAGACCCATTTTCCCAGACCATGGCTCAAATATGTTGTTGCTGTGTGTCTTGTAATGACTGTGGATGAAGCCATGCAGGATGAAATAGACTGTCATTATAATATAAATACTGAATAACATTTTTAGCTCATCTATTTTTGGAAAAAAAAAAATAATGAGCTATTGTCATCACCTTGGCGTCGGCGTTGGCGTCTGCGTCCGGTTAAGTTTTGCGTTTAGGTCCTTTTTTCTCAGAAAGAATCAATGCTATTGCATTCAAACTTGGTACACTTAGTTACTATCATGAGGGGACTGGGCAGGCAAGTTAGATAACTCTGGCGTGCATTTTGACAGAATTATGTGCCCTTTTTATAATTGAAAATTTTGGTTAAGTTTTGTGTTTAGGTCTATTTTATTCCTTAAGTATCAAAGCTATTGCTTTCATACTTGCAACACTTACTAACTTTCATAAGGGGACTGTGCAGGCAAAGTAATGTAACTCGGACTGGCATTTTGACAGAATTATGTGCCTTTTTTATACTTAGAAAATTGAAAATTTGGTTAAGTTTTGTGTTTAGGTCCACTTTATTCCTACAGTATCAAAGCTATTGCTTTCATACTTGCAACACTTATTAACTATCATAAGGGGACTGTGCAGGAAAAGTTATGTAACTCTGACTGGCATTTGTACGGAATTATGGGCCCTTTATACTTAGAAAATTGAAAATTTGGTTTTGCGTTTTGGTCCACTTTACCCCTAAAGTATCATAGATATTGCTTTCATACTTGGAACACTCGCAAACTATCATAAGGGTACAGTAAAAGGACAAGTTGCATAACTCTGGTTGTCATTTTTACGGAATTATGGCCCTTTTTTGACTTAGTAACTTTGAATATATGGTTAAATTTTGTGTTTCGATCCACTTTACTTCTTAAGTATCAAGGCTATTGCTTTCAAACTTCAAATACTTTCATGATATCATGAGGTTACTGCACCTGGCAAGTTGAATTTTACCTTGACCTTTGAATGACCTTGACTCTCAAGGTCAAATTATCAAATTTTGCTTAAATTGCCATAACTTCTTTATTTATGATTAGATTTGATTGATACTTTGACAAAACTACTCTTACCTGACATACCACAAAAGACTCCACCCAAACCATCCCGTGTGCCCCCCCTCCTCCCTCCCTCCCCCCTAATTTTTTTTTTTTAAAGATCATCTCACAAATGACCACCACACCCTCACACTTTACCCCCCCCACCCCCCAATTTTTTTTTTAAACGGTTTAAAAACAAATATTTATTTTTATTATTTTATGTTTGAAATACCGTCCAACCATCGCACCCACGAATCCCCCCCTCCTTCCACCCAAATCTGCCCCCCCCCCGCGCCCTTATTTTTTTTTTATAAGATCAACTCACAAATTACCACCACACCCTCACGCTATACCCCCCCCCCCCGCCCTAATTTTTTTTTTTTTTTTTTTTTAAGATCATCTCACAAATTACCACCACACCCTCACACTATACCCCCCCCCCCCCAATTTTATAAAATTTTATAAAATAACGTCCAACCATCGCACCCAAGAATCCCCCCCCCACCCCCCCCCCCACGATTTTTTTTTTCATTTTTTGAAGATAATGTAATAAATTCCACACCCCCACACTATACACCCCTCTTCACTCCACCCCTCCTGAGAGTCTCTTCACCTTTAAAAAGATAAAAAATAGATGAGTGGTCTGCACCCGCAAGGCGGTGCTCTTGTTTACAATTGTATTAGGAAATATATGTATTACATGGAATACTGGTTAAATAAATACAAGGATGAAACACACATTACATAAACATCATCTGAAAACAAAATGATCACTCTGGTCCTGTTGCAAATGTATCCCACACATAATGCTTATGACTAGACATATCCAACTTTAACATAATCATACAATTGTTTTCAAAACAATCTATACACTGGTGCAGTATTAGTCAAAAACCTGCATATACATGTGAGATTGCACTACTGTATGATTATATGTTAATACTTGGATGAACAATAAATAAACAGAATTATATTTGTTAATTACATATACTTCATCATGGTTTTATAATTTGTGTAAAATAAGTGCATAAAATCACAAAGAAATTAAAACCCGTCATTTTGTTTTTTTACACATCTTAACTTTTTTCATGTTAAATAAGTAATATATATGGAAAACAGTTTGGTATCAAATTATATTGTTGCTAGTGTTTACCTTTTATTTATAAAAGACAAAGAATAAGTGTGGAAAAGCACATAACCTCATTAAATGTTTGAATTCAGGGTCCTGTCTTAACAAATATCTTTAATATGACACGTTTTGGTTATAACTGAGTATTCAGCTTACAATAAATAGGCATTTAGAATCTGTATGATTCTTAAATAAAGGGCATGTTAATATTGAAAGGAAATAAATAAAATTGACCATTGCTCTGGAAAAATGGGGTTTAATGCATGTTCCTGAAGTGTTGTCGCAGATTAACTTGTACGGTCCGCACATGCTAATCAGGGAAGACACTTTCTGGTTTTATGAGATTTTTTCGTTCAAAGAAAGTATTTTGAAAAAAAAATCCAGTCTAGGCCAAAAATGTTGTCCCAGATAAGCATGTGTGGAGCAAATAAGCTAATCTGGGACGACACTTCACACACATGCATAAAGCCAATTTCCCCAGAACACGGCTCAATTTGATTGAATACTTAACCGAGGCTGTTCACTGCGAACAAATTATAACTAATGTCTAAATGTCAGCACATCAATATAGAAAGGCAAGACATTTTTACTAAAAAATTAAACCATTGAAATCTAGCAAGAACATATCTGCTTACCAATCTACAAGATGTGTGAAAAAGATGCTTGTAAAATCATTGCAAGATAAGTAAAATAATGTGAAATAATTCAATTTCTCTAATATTATGTTGAGCTTAAGCATGCCAAATGCTCCAAGGGCAAACAACAAAATTGCTGCATGATTAAATAAACAGTTCAATTTGTTCCAACTAGCGGAATGTTTCTTATTAAGATTGACCTTATTTTTTTCTAAATTTTAATATAATACCACTTTAGATATCGGATACAGAGTGGCCAAAATTCTAAGCAATAAAACACATAACACACTCTATTATCATTATCGAAACATTTAGACTGGTCCCTGAAGGGTTTTCTTAAGCTGCTTGTAGCTCCAGTTAATCTGATTCACCTTCGTGATGGTGTCTCTCCCTAATAACGTCTAACCCCTTCGACAGGTGGTCATTAGTTGTAACCAGGAACCTGCATTTACAGTAGGGAAGTGAATGCAACACATTTTTCTTTATAAAGTTAAAATCATTTAATATTTAGCTTGATCTATGCAAGAGCTTAGGCCTTATTGAGAAACGTTAAGTTTATGCAATTGTGTAACTGATAACTTATTATAGTTATTAACATTGGATTTAAGGGCAAAAAACAGTTTAATTCTATAACTAATACCAGCAATTACCGGTATAACCTGTGCAGTTTGAACTTGACTCAACTTGATGCACATGTTAATTTGTATACAGTACTTATTAACGCAGTGTTGTGGAATCTGATTTTCTGTATTGCAGCGATGTCTTTGCCCAATTGAAAAAAGGACGGGTACACTTGGGAATTATTTTTTTAATTCAAATGTGCTTGAAATATCCTTAACTATGTAACTCATTCCATAAACCTTTTTAGAGTTAGTTGCAAAAAGCATTTTTCCTAATCATTAATTTTGTAGGGAGTTTCAAGAACACATTGAAAGTACAGGAAGGTCTTGTAAACAATAATTAGGAAGTATTCAATAAGACATGACTTCTTTAAGTTTGCTCAGTAAAATAAGATGTATATGCATAAATATTATGAAACAATAGAAATCTTTACAGTAAAAAAAGAATTAGTGTGGTATAGACTGTAGTTCCAAAACATCTAGCACAGGCCTCTTTAGTGATGCCTACCTGATTACATCTGGATGTAATAGTCCAGTGCTGACACTGCCACAGTTCCTGTATTTGCATGTGCATGCCTGCTTCTTTTACTGTCGGGTGCAAAATTGCCTTTGCAGCACTTGTGCTACTGACAAAGGTTACTGGTGTAGGTGCTGGTACTGTGTACTCCTGTCACATGTGTTGACATTCAACAAATCTGCTGCCTGCCTTAAAAGAGCAGCTGCTCTTTGCTGTTGGCTCATATCTGCAAAGTATTCATGTACATTATTTTTTTATTTATAAAAACAAGTCACCATTTTGTAGTATAATCATAGATTCGATATATAATAACTGTTACGTAGTCAGATATTACACTAACTGATCTAAGTTTATATACATTTTTCACAGAAATATGATCTTATCTGCGTTGATCATCTAAGTACCATCTTTATGTGAAATCTTTCCCCCCCCCCATTATACTACATGTACTAACATCTTGATAATGATGTGTTTGTTTGTATGTTTTTTTTGCCTGTGTTTTTAACTTACATTAAGGCAAAGATTGAAATGAAAAAGAGAAACCATTTAATTCCAGAAAACATAATTATTTTTGTTTGTAAATGAGGTAACTGTGCATACTTATTTTACATTGCTTTCCATTTTAATTAGCTCTTTGTATGAATTTCCATGCCGTCTTAGGGATAAACTAGTACAAACCAATATTACGAAGATATGCGACGAAAAAGAATGAAATTAATAGTAAATACAAACAAGCCAACAGTGAGACGTTTTGATCATCGTAACCCACTTACGTTACAACAATACTATGGGACGTGTTTACAAATGAAAACAAGATTACGTCCATTAACTTCAAATAGATCTTAATCACAAACCAAATGACAACTCTATGTTCGAAGCAGGGATTACAATCGTATGCACTTTACCTTATAAACAAGTACTCTAAACAAGTAACCTTTGCCTGAATAAGAACAGTGAAAAATACGTTCGAAACGACGCGGAAGAGTAATTCATCTGGTAGATATATAATACAACACCGTTCTTAATATTAACCTTTTGCGAAAACAACCGCAAACGAACGACAGCTCTGGTTCTCCGTCGTGTATTAATTCAGTATTACTAAATGCATTTGTCTTAACTCTTTCAATTCTGGAACCGAATTTTCAAGGCCTTTGCAAACAGTTGGGATCCAGATGAGATGCCACAGAACGTGGCGTCTCATCATAATCCAAACTGTTTGCTGTTCTGATAGTATTCTTTGAAAAAAATCGAAGAAAATACTAATTTTAGAAAGTCAGCAGACTTGTAACATTTCAGCAGACGACAAATTTCCCAGCATGCAAAAGGTTAATGCATTCGGCATTCGGTTTACGTCATGTGAGCTGCTGCCTGGTGCTTATTCATTTCGCTTAGTAGAACTTACAAAAAATGCCATTTTCTAGCAATACTAACTATTGAAATGATAATATATCAGCAACAAGAAGATAGCCACATGAACAATTTAACATATTTAATTCATTTGTCATTTACTCGAGAGAATAGAATACATAATTAACATACATCGACTTAACATTAAAAAGAAGTATGCAAGCAATATTTCACTCACTGATAGAAACAAGCATAAAGACGTAAGGAAGACGCAGTTATTTTGTAACAAATAAAATAAAGCAAAAAAATCAAATGTAATTTAGCAGTATGCAATTGTCATTTAGCAGTATGCAATTGTCATTTAGCAATATGTTATTGTCATTTGGCAACATGAATGGACTGGCGGATATTATTTCTTTATAATTTCCTAAACGCTCATTGAGTGACTTTCTTCGAACGTTTTCAAAATCTTTTTGGTCGACTGCTGGGTGATAATCATTGAAAAACATCTTCTCTGAAAGGAAGCGTCCCATAGATTTGATATTTGATATGAAACATTATAGAATGGTCCAATACACAGTTTAATGAAATATTGAGTGTGATTGTGTTCATCATGTTTTATACATACTTTAGTAATAAAATGACATTTAAAGAGAATTTTTGAATCAGCAAGACCAAATTGTGTTATATGTGATCTGTAGCACTGTATCGTGCTCATCGGCACGCTTGTAAAGGTCATCTCACTGGGATTGACTAAATGAGCACCTAACTAATCGCATGGGTTACATATCTAATACGTGTTCGTTGTGTCCACTGCTTTTACAAATTAACTAAATCCTTACAGATTCGGAAACATTGCCAGTTTGCGACTTCTTTTTATAATTAATTACATTCAGTGCAATTGTTTACGTACTTTCAATTGTAATATATATTTTGCTGTAAAGAATTACAACGCGAATAATAAATAACTAAGATTATCTTAACTGTTATGCATTTAATCATCTTTACAGATTTTGGTATTAAACTATTGTTCAGATTATGCCTATTGAGTAAGAACTGACCGTCTTCCGAAGGCATATGATTACCATATAACAAACACATGGACATATGGATCATATTGGCCCATTTAGTTAATATAAGTCTGAGCTATAGACAACAAATATTTGTCCGAGGCGAAAAAGCGAAGGTGTCATGTATTACTTCACTTCTGCTAGTTATTGCCTCGATGTATATGTTTTTATATATTAACGTATAATGATGAGGAGGAGGACGAGTATACAGTTTTTCCAGATTGGATATTCTGCACAGTTGTATTTAAACGGAGGACATCGCAACCTGAACTAATGTGAATAATGATGTTTTGATGGGTGAATGATAGGATCACAGTTTTCATACAAGTTTAAACTAAACTCTTATTATATACACAGGGCCCACAAAGTGTGTATTGCCATGATCAAAAGCTAGGTCCAGATCTACGGCCCCTGTACTTGTATGTCGAATTGCTCGCCTAATTTATAAAGACGTAATGGACATGGACATATAGACATTTTATACAATACGTGTTACCCGTAGACAATGTTATAACAAGTAAACTCCTTTCATATTGGGACAGATTTCTAGTTTGCAACATTGTTCATATTAAATGATATCCAGTGGAAATGCGAACGAAATTGCAACTATTATATATGTTCTGCGGTCAAGAAATACAAAGCGAATAATACATAACTAAGTTTGATCTTAACCATTATGAATGTAATTATATTTACAGATTGTGACAGTGCTGCTAGATCAGAACAGCCGGTCTGGATTGTTCTAGACAGTGCAAATCCAGTACTGCCCTCTATTAAACACATTACATTGTGTGATATCAATTGTTCCTCCACTTGGCTTAACAGTTTGTTCAGTACGCTTCTGACACTGGACCATGAGGTGAAGGTGGACCTGAAGAGATGTCACATATCATCGTGTATAGAGGGCGTCTGCAATAGTTGGATAACTGTGTCAATAACGACGGACGTAAACAAATGTCTGAATCTCAGTATACTTGAGGCAGATGTATTGAACGCCCAGATTGTAGAGTTGTTGTTTAAGTCAGTACAGTTGGAAACCCTGAACATTAAACTGAATGCACAGGCTCGTATCGATCCCAATCTGTTTGCACAGTTTCTAGCTTCTGTGGGACTGAATATCAAGAGCCTGACTCTGAATAGTTCCACAGCAGATGCGATGCAAAAGTTGGCAATGAAACCATCGTCTCGGCTATTTCAATCGCTTACACAGCTGGAAACGCTTAGTATTGGATTGTGGGAGGCGTCTGACGTTGAGGCTCCCGCTTTTTGTCAGGCCCTCCACGGGCTGAATATCAAGAGTCTGAGTCTGAATGGTTTCAGAAGTTGTAAGTTAGTAGGATTCAAGAGTTGGGATTGCTCGCAGCTATTTCAATCGCTTATACAGCTGGAAACGCTTAGTGTGAGAGTTTGTGCTTTCTCGAATTTGTGGGATTATCTGCCGGAGGCTCTGCGTGGTCTGCATATCACGCGTCTGAGTTTAAGTGATATTCAGGAAGGTTTGCAGGTAAAAAATGCTGAGTTGTTGTCACAGTCAATATCATCGCTAACGCTGCTTGAAACGCTTACATTGCATGTAAATGCATATATCGACCTACAACTACCTCAGTCATTGAAGTATCTCAATTTCTACTGTACCGGAATATCTCCGCCAGAATTACGCGACCTAGTGAAGGCACTGTCTGCATGTACTCAGACAGTTGAGAGCAAGCTGGAATTCGGTTGTGCACGATGCATATATAAAGATTACTGGAGTGAGTCAATTATATATCTTCCTCCTGAAGAATATATCCCCGTCCAACTAGAACTGACTGTACAGAGGAATATCACAGTGAAGCGATTCCGAATATTAGACCGGATATATGCCAGTGGAAGGTATGAGTCTACTGATTCTGCCTGGTCGGTACGTGACAATGTTGGTGTTGAGAATGATGATTATGATGATGGCATTGTTGATGATGAGACTTATGACTCATTCCTTCGAGGTCTAGATAGTAGATTCGTATATGATCTAATTTTTGCAATCGAATATCTATATAGAGAAATCAAAAATCGAATTTCCATGCGAGTGCAGAGTCATGGAGCTTCAAACTCTTGAATACATATGTCCGTAAGACAATCAAAACATGAATGCATGCGTCTTCAAGACATGATTGTATTAAAAGATGCGTATGTAAGACATGGTTATTCCAAACATGCATATTAATGTCTAGAACAGTTGTTGCACGTTTGAATTACGACTGAAGTCTTTTTTCACTTAATGCTTGTGTGTGAAAAATACGCACAATATGTTTGATGTTCAGTTTTTTCAATAAGTAATACATTAACACGAACTTTACATATACTTGAGCAATAAAAACACAATAACTAAATAGCAGTTATACAGTGTGTACTAAAATAACGACAGGTTCAGTCACATAGAGCTGAAAGCGCAATATGCGCCATGTTTATTGCTGCTTCATAAATGTAACAAGTAGCATGCCAACAAACTCAAGGACACGTTACATAGACTTGATCAATTAAAACACAATAACTAAATAGCAGTTATACAATGTGTAATTCAATACATTACATGTTTCAAAAGACAAAATTCTTTAGATTTGATTTAGTGCTCATGTAAGCAAACGTTTCTAAATTTATACATTTTCAATTACTACTTTGCAAAATGTGTTGATTAAACTGTGATCAATTCCTTCGATGGAAATGAAACCGCGTGTTCTGTTATAATGTAGCATATTGAAATCAAAGCGCGTGTGGTGTTAGAATTTATCATATTCAAATCAAAGCGCGTGTCGTGTTATATTTCATCATATAATACTTTGTGACATCCTAAAATTCATCATATTAAAATCAAACCGCGTGTCGTGTTAAAATTCATCATATAATACTATGTGTGGTGTAGGAAATTATCATATACTTCTTTGTGACATGTTAGAATTCATCATATACTTTCTTGCTTCATGTTAGAATTCATCATATGCGTCTATAATTCATCATATGCTACTTGGTGCCGTGTAGGAATACATCATGTACTACTATGTGGCATGTTAGAATTAATCATATACTACTATGTTGCACGTTAGAATTCATCATATACTATTTTGTGGCATGTTAGAATTCATCATATTGAAATCAAACCGCGTGTCGTGTAAGAATTCATCATATGCTACTTGGTGTAGTGTAGGAATACATCATATACTACTATGTGGCATGTTTTAATTCATCATATACTACTATGTGGCATGTTACAATTCATTATATACTGCTTTGTGGCATGTTAGAGTTCATCATATACTGCTTTGTGGCATGTTTGAATTCATCATATACTACCATGTGGCAGGTTAAAATTCATTATATACTACTATGTGGCATGTTAGAATTCATCATATACTACTATGTGGCATGTTAGAATTCATCATATACTGCTT
Source organism: Dreissena polymorpha (assembly GCF_020536995.1). Lineage (NCBI taxonomy): Eukaryota > Metazoa > Mollusca > Bivalvia > Myida > Dreissenidae > Dreissena > Dreissena polymorpha. The sequence goes on from NC_068362.1 coordinate 31,319,369, forward strand.
TGTGGCATGTTAGAATTCATCATATACTACTATGTGGCATGTTAAAATTCATCATACACTACTTTGTTTCATGAAATAATGCATCATATACTACTAGAATTCATCATATCCTACTTTGTCTCATGTTAGAATTCATCATGTACAACATTGTGTTATCGACTCATTGTGCACACTGCGTGTTATGTTTCAATTGTAAGTCTACATATTTCCAAAGAAAAGTTATTTTTTTAAAGGGACATATCGATGGGATATTCACCTTATACAGGGATCTTTTAAAATGTTGCATGATCCCTCTTTTCTCGCATAAATGTATATACATGTAGTTTCGATTTGTTTGGTAAAATCGTGAAATTGAACATATTAACTTGTATAATATATTCTTCTCATTTAAAGTCAGAAATAAATGAGAACTATATTGAGATGTAAACTGCAGTACAGTACCTGAATCGATAGTGTGCATGTTGGTACTGCAATACATTATTACCTAAATCGATAGTGTGCATGTTGGTACTGCAATACATTACCTTAATCGATAGTGTGCATGTTGGTACATGTACTGCAATACATTACCTCAATTGATAGTGTGCATGTTGGGACAGCAATACATTACCTTAATCGATAGTGTGCATGTTGGTACTGCAATACATTACTTTAATCGATAGTGTGCATGTTGGTACTGCAATACATTACCTTAATCGATAGTGTGCTTGTTGGTACTCCAATACAGTACCTTAATCGATAGTGTTCATGTTGGTACTGCAATACAGTACCTTAATCGATATTGTGCATGTTGGTACTACAAAAAATTACCTTAATCTACATTTATATAGTGTGCATGTTGGTACTGCAATATATTACCTAAATCAATAGTGTGCATGTTTGTTGCAATACATTACCTTAATCGAAAGTGTGCATGTTGGTACTGCAATACATTTCCTCAATCGATAGTATGCATGTTGGTACTGCAATTCATTACCTTAATCGATAGTGTGCATGCAGTCGGGACATTTCTTTCATAACAATTTTACTACTATCGCGTTTTCCTGTGCAATTAAAAATTTTCCACGAGAAAACTTGTTCATTTATAAAAATAAACATTTTGCAGTGGATATAAAAAAAACACCTTTAAGTACATCAACAATGTAATAAATACTTAGCTTAATATAACCTTCTTTTTGAAATGAGCCGCACTCTCTGAAAACTGGATTTAATGCATGTGAATTAAGTGTCGTCCTAGATTAGCCTGCGTAGTCAGCACAGTCTAACCGGTGACGACAAATTTCGCTTAACTGGAATTTCATTTTGACATTTAGAAGAGACTTCATTTATTCGAAACAATCCATAAAAGCGACAAGATTCGTACCTTATTAGCCAGTGCGGACTTTACAGGCTTATCTGGGATTATTTGGACAGACATTTACGCGAATGCATTACGCCCCGTATTCCCACAGCGAGGCTCAAGTATGTGAGTCTTTGACAATAACCTTTACAATTTATCAATGAAATCCACTAGCCTTATGTTAAATGTTGTGAGTCTTTGACAAGAATCTTTAAGCTTTATCAATGAAATCCACTTGCCTTATGTTAAATGTTGTGAGTCTTTTACAAGTACCTTTAAGATTTATCAATGAAATATGCTCGCCTTATTTTAATGTAGTGAGTCTTTGACAAGAACCTTTAAGATCTATCAATGAAATCCAGTAGCATTATGTTAAATGTTGCAAGTCTTTGATGAGAACCTTTAAGATCTATCAATGAAATCAACTCGCATTATGTTAAATGTTGCAAGTCTTTGACAAGAACCTTTAAGATCTATCAATGAAATCCACTGGCCTTATGTTAAATGTTGTGAGTTTTTGATTAGAACCTTTAAGACTGATCAATGAAATTCACTCACCTTATGTTAAATGTTGTGAGTCTTTGACAAGAACCTTTAAGATTTATCATTGAAATATGCCCGCCTTATTTTAATGTAGTGAGTCTTTGACAAGAACATTTAAGATTTATCAATGAAATTTTCTCGCCTTATTATGCCCCCTTTCGAAGAAGAGGGAGTACATTGCTTTGCTCATGTCGGTCGGTCTGTCGGTCGGTCGGTCCGTCCACCAGGTGGTTTCCGGATGATAACTCAAGAACGCTTGGGCCTAGGATCATGAAACTTCATGGGTACATTGATCAAGACTCGCAGATGACCCCTATTGATTTTGAGGTCACTAGGTCAAAGGTCAAGGTCACGGTGACCCAAAATGGTTTTTGGATAACTTAAGAACGCATACGCGGCCATCAGGGCGAACTCTGAACAATATAACTGAAGCAACTGGTCTGTTATCCTAAATCTATAATTATCAGTCCAATGAAACATCATCATTTGAGTAAAATAAAATGGATCAGTAAAAATATTATCAGAATATGAGATTTTTTTGTACATTTTGTTTATTAAATATTGTGTTAACGTTTAATTTTGTTGATTAATTTAAATATAAGCAGGACAGGAGAGGTAATACACTATTATATCTTTCTTATATTCAGGGGAAACAAATGCAATAAGTTTAAATTTCATGTTTAATAAATAGAGGATATTTGTTCATGTCAGTGTGAGATCATTTGTTATTTTTTTCATTGTCCCATGACATATTGCAGTTATATTTTTCATACTTGTTGACCAACATCACCCCAACCTATATCCCCCCCCAATCTCACTCCCCCCCATTTTTTTTCCATAAACATCATCTAATAAATTACCCCACCCCACATTATACCCCCCTCTCACGCCCCCACTCCCCCTCCCCCCACCACCCCCCCCATTTTGTTAATATCTAATAAATTTCCACACCCTATATTATACCCCCCTCTCACTTCCCCCTCCCCCCCTCCCCCCAATTTTTTAATCATCTAATAAATTACCACACCCCACATTATACCCCCCTCTCACTCCTCCCTACCCCCCACCACCCCCCAAATGTTTTTTTGTTTTTTTTTTAACCTCTTATAAATTACCACACCCCACATTATATCCCTATCTCACTCCCCCCTACCCCCCACCCCACCATTTTTTTTAAACATCCTATACATTACCACACCCCACATTATACCCCCCCTACCCCCCGACCCCCATTTTTTTAAACATCTAATAAATTACCCCACCCCACATTATACCCCCCTCTTGCCCTCCACACCCTCCCCCCCCCAAAAAAAATAAATAAAAAAATAAATAAATCGAATATTTTTTTTTTTCAAACATCTAAGAAATTTCTCCACCCCACATTATACCCACCTCCCACCCCCCCTACCCCCCACCTTCCACATTTTTTTTAAACATCTAATAAATTACCACACCCCCACATTATACCCCCCTCTCACTCCCCCCTACCCCCCTCCCCCCATTTTTTTTAAAAACATCTTATAAATTACCACAACCCACATTATACCCCCCTCTCAACCCCCTACTCCCCTTCCAATATTTTTTTTTCCCTTTTTTATTTCCGAAAGATCATCTAATAAATTATTGAATATGAACAATTTCCCCATGATGGCTTACGTTATACTGTCAAGCACTCGAAAAGTCGAGCGCGCTGTCCTCTGACAGCTCTTGTTAGGTCACAAGGTCAAAGGTCAAGGTCACAGTGACTCGAAATATTAAAATGGTTTCCGGATGATAACTCAAGAATGCTTACGCCCAGGATCATGAAACTTCATAGGTACATTGATCATGACTGGCAGATGACCCCTATTAATTTTCAGGTCACTAGGTCAAAGGCCAAGGTCACAGTGACTCGAAAGAGTACAATGTTTTTCGGATGATATCTTACATTATGTCAAAGGTCAAGGTCACAGTGACAAAAAACGTATGCACACAATGGCTGCCACTACAACTGACAGCCCATATGGGGGCATGCATGTTTTACAAACAGCCCTTGTTTTAATTGTTGTGAGTCGTTGACAAGAACATTTAAGATTTATCAATGAAATTCACTTGCCCTATGTTAAATTTCATATAGTTTCAACAGCTTTGTTTCAGGTCCAGGTGAAGATTCTTATATTAATTATTCTTTATTTTTTATATTGAATTATTGTGAGGCAATTATCACTTATCAGTATCGCTTGTGTGTTTTAATATAAAATTATGTTACGTGCATTTGGGAACTTATGAATTTGTATGATAATTTGGATTCAATAAAATCAATTATAAACTAGTCTAACGGATTTGTCGTTCTATCATATATATACTGATCATGATCATGCTTATTTTTATGACGCTATTTGTTGTAAATGATGCTGAAAAATGCTGATGTTGATGATGGCAATGATGATGACGATGATGATGTTTATAATGATGATGATGATGATGTTGATGATCATGGTGGTGGTGGTCGTGGTGGTGGTGATGATGATGATGATGATGATGATGACTACGACGACGATGATGTTGTTGATGATGATGATGATGATGATAATGATAATGATGATGATGCATGAATTTACTCTCCAGTTAACATATGTAGTAGCAACCGTTATGAAAACAACTAACAGTTAAATTTAGGAATATTATATATATATATAGTTTATGCATATATAAATGGAAAATGTACTCTGAATTAATGGTACGCAAACGACAAAAATAACGTGATTGAAATGAAAAACCGAAGGATATGTAGCTTTACATATAACAATACTTCATAGTATCGCACGGTACGATACACATGAGTCACAAGAAAATACTGTCTCTAATTTAAGATCTATATTATAGGGAAAATATATATATATTAAAGGGACATGTTCACAGATTTTCAAAGTGGCATTAACAAATGTCTTGAAACAACAATTCACGTATTCACAAAAAATATGGCAAATGATACTAAACTTGTTTTTCGAACATTCGGTCATTAAAGGGGCCTATTCACAGACTTTGTCATGTATTGAAGTTTGTCATTAAATGCTTTATATTGATAAATATAAACATTGGACCTAGAATCTGCAGTAAAAAAAGAATAAAATTAAAGAAAGGAACAAAGTAACCCTCAACTGTGCTCAAACCACTCGTTCGAGCACTGACCCCTGGAGAAAAAGTATATCGCTGAGACCACTCGGCCATCCGCGCTCATACAATGAGTGGTGAATTTTATACTTTATATAAGTAATGTTCGCAGTTTCACAAAATATAACGACAACAACAAAACTCTCCAAATTATTCAATTGTTTCGCTTTGCAATGCTTTATAATATTCAGGTTTTTAAATCATCAAAAATGCATAAAATGGATATTTTAGAGCATGGTCAATGCTCAGTATTACTGTTTTTTTACAAATATAACTACAACGAAAATTTGCGATTTATGATGTTGTCAATTTACCGAAACGTGAAAAGACCCATTTAAATTATTCGCATAATGTAATATTTTTAAAACAGTTGATGTGAAATTATTTTATGTCTTCTGAATTTAAATTATCTAAATCAAACTGTATTCTCGTAAATGCACATGTATGTTAATAGGTCAATAGTTCTTAATGATATTTTAAATATAATAAAAATACTGTTAAGGGGTGTAACGGTTAAAATAAATTATCACGAAACATTGATGGTTAACTTCCCTTGAGTTATCATCATGTACATGAGCACTCCTTTATGCCATGGTTTCGTGACGTTTACCAATTGTAAACATATAGCATAATAGATTGATGTTGGAACAAAGTACTTGTATATGACGACACATGACAGTCATTCTTTACATAAGGTGACTTCATGGACTTATCATTGACCGAGAGCGGTCGAAATGTTAATAGCTTATATTCATTCATCAACAAAGTGTGTGCATCCGTTTTTAACTTTATAATCATTTATTCATGATGTGTGGTATAGATGTACAACGTATCTCAAATTATAAAACAACATGCTTCACCGTTTTCAGTTTGTAATATATTGTCACGAAATATTACTGGTTTACTTCGATTGAGTTTCCGCCGTCTACATAAATAGTTCTTTATTAAATAATTTCGTGTTGTTGTTACGTTATGCGCTTGAAGACCTATAATAATAGATGGCAGTATCGCTTGATAAGTTTATTACAGCCTCTGGTAGTTTGACTCTTGATAGCTCATCCATAAATGTTTTGTGTAATTGGTTCCCGACGAGTGTAATATTAACAGCTCATCCATAAATGTTTTGTGCAATTGGTTCCCGACGAGTGTAACATTATCACCGGCCTCCTCAGCGCACGTAATTACATTATTACAGTCGGCAAACTAGTCTTGGCAATCATTTACCCCCTCCCCCGCCACACACAACTTTTTCCCTTCCTCCCGGCCCCGTCAGCGACCACATCTACATACAATTTATTATAATAATTTACCTCGTTGCCTAATAAATAATATGTAAGTGCCAGGCGGGACGGTGAGCGCGATAAGTAACGAGTAAATAAACACAACACTCCGTTAACGTATCGACCAAAGGGCGACGTATTCCTTTTAAAAAATACAGATTACCGACTGTGCACTCCACGCTGATACATTTTACAATAATGATAAATGACATTGAACATGGCTGCGAGATCAAAAATGCATAAATGCGTATAATGACCAAAATTGCCGTAAGAGGAAGCACATTGATTAGATCGACATTTGCAATGACGTCTTGAAAATAATAATTGTAATCATGTTCATTACTCAGCAAATGGTTTGAATGGGCTTTCATTTCAAATTATTGCTTCAAAAACAGTGATTCATAATGTCCGTGTAAGGATCTAATAAGTGTAATGTTTCACTAAACAATCAGCATATCGGTAGATGAAATGTTCACATTCGAATGTTCAAATATAAAACCTGTGTTTATTGATTCTGTCTTAGTCTGTATTACTTTGTCGTTAAGCTTGCCAAGCTTTTCTAACCGCTAGGGTACGATATTAAGGTGTCGGAGAGATCTTCTTCCAGTCGAGATATTAATTATAGTCACCCCGGGACGCCTTGTTAGTTAAACATGGGAAGTGTCAAATACAGGAGATGTTCCGTTCTTGCAACCATTCAGGGTTTTTGGTCTCTGTGTGTAATGATAGGTGGTGGTAAATACAGAAGATATCCCGTTTTTGCGACCATCCTGGGTCTCGTTATCCGTGTGAAACGCGTAGTGAACTGCAACTCGATTAAAATTCCATTAGAAAATGTCCGTAGGTTATGGGTGAACGGCGGATCGTACGTGCAACCTCTTCGTTATGTCTCCAGTGTTTGTTACCGCCATGCCACGTATACGTTATAAACCCTTTACGCCTGCTAAATACACATTAAAAATGACGATTTAGTTTGTTGTTAAATCAATCAACAACGATATTGATGTTATGCCGTTTTCCTTAAGTTGTTTTATTCGCTGTTTTCAACAGCATTTCATCAATTTTCAACAGTATTTCATCAATTTTCAACAGCATTTCATCAATTTTCAACAGCATTTCAGTCATATTACGACGGCCTGTTAACATACTCACACTGGTCTAGTGTAAGCTGGTTTACCAGTGCTTAATGAACACGACGGCCTGTTAACATACTCACACTGGTCTAGTGTAAGCTGGTTTACCAGTGCTTAATGAACATACTATTTCCAGTAACTGAAAACTGCCATACTTGAATCAAGATTTAGTGGGTGAATGACAGCCGAAAAGAAAACGCCCCAAGATTATCGATGGCCGAATGTTCGATCGATTTTTATGACAAGAGTTTAATTGACAGGCGGCTAGATGTTAAAGTATTTGAGCATTATTTTCATAGATGTGTGAACTATTTTTACCCGTGAACAACGCCGTGCTAACCACGGGCTAATGAAATACAGCAAAGTGGCCGGATCTGGTTGATGATAATTCTTCACGTCATAATGTGCGTTTTCATTGCGTGGCTTTAATATTTGACTTTACTGGCCCTCCTCGTATCTCCGTTGGCAGATATAGGCCAAGGTAGACCAACGTCTACATCAGCCCAGCTATTTTGAAATCTTCTGTTGATATACACTCCACCCTATGGGTATCATCATGGGCATTTGTCTGTCCGTCTGTACCTAGTCTTGATTTGGTCAGAGTCAGGATATGTTATTTTACCCTTTCAATGCACAACTTTCAAACATATATACATGTTTCATTTCGTTATGACGTTGTGCGTGTTTGATTGCTATCATCCAACTCTTAAAAAGACCCGAAGTGGCATATATATATATATATATATATATATATATATATATATATATATATATATATATATATATATATCAGAACTCTTTAAATGACCCGAAGTGGCATTGGCGCCATTTTTGGATTGTATATTAAATGCATGTATATATAATAATATTAATATAATATTTTATATTATGAAAAAAGTAATACCGGCATATAAAACACATTTAATGTATATATGTAAAAAAAGCGATTTATTGTGAAATTTTCCTAAGAATTTTTTTCCTGAAGAAAATATTACATTATCAGTTAATTTACTGACCATAAGGTCCCATTGTGTATTTATGTTGGTGTGATTGAACGTTCATTACAATGGATTTTCATTAAGACTTTATTTTTATCTTCCGATATCTCCTAAAAGTCAGTGACCGTTACGGAATGTGTTCTCTTTACTCTTCATAATTTATTGAGTCTTTTTTATTTCGTTTGTGTAATTTTAAGGGCTCTAAAACTCTCAATTTCAAATGTTAATTTATATAGAACAATATATGTCTCTACTGGCCACGGATGCCTCCACATTTTATATTTATAATAGCTATACTTATAAAACTGAAACAAATTAGTCAAATAATCGGTAGAACAAGTTTTCATTCTGTTTAATATGTTTGTAAATGCTCAATATTGCATCAGCAACATTTTTCAGTTACATACACACGACGCATAAAAATCGACATGAGACGCTATATTTTATGTGCCCCGAAACCTGGGTATAGACACCAAAAGCATCAAATTTGAGTGGATAGTTACAGAATTATGATAATTAATAGGTTTTTGGCGGCCATCTTGAAACAATAATTTTCAGGAGGTCCGATTTCGGTAAACTTTTGATATGTTATAAAGTACGTGCTGCCCAACCATGATCAGTGAAAACACCTTTTGTAGCAATTTTTTGGGGGTCAAAGTGTATCTTAACCTGACTAATTAGTATGTTCCGTTCCTCCTTGGTTCATTTTAGCTCAACGGAGCACTTTATAGATTATGTATTGTCAGTGCCTGTCAGCCTTTATTCTCGTCGTCAGTTAATTATGAAAACACTTAACGGAAACCGATTTTTTCAAATGATATGTTTGTGTTTAAATGAAATACACTTGAGCGCGTTATGGGCTAAGGGTTTTAAAATGCAAGCGTAAAGTGTCGCCCAAAAAAACCGGTGCAGTCCATATAAGCTTTTCATGCACAAAATGTTCCGCTTTTATATATTTTATCGTTTAAAGGAAGTCTCTTTTGTGCGGAAATCTAAATTAGGCGGACATGTTTTGTAATGAATAGAGTGTGCGGACTGCACAATATAATCTGGTACGAAAATTTACGAAATTGCAATAAGCCCTGTTTTCCCAGAATGAGGCTCAATTACTTTGTTGCGCTACCTGCGTTTTTATCAGCAGCTTACCAAAATACTCCAAATTTGAATTGCCGGACAAGTATGGCTCTTAAGTTGCGCATTATTTAAATATTGTGTTCATTTATTTGGAAACTGTTGTCAGCAACCACGCTGTTAACTTGGAAGTGAATGAGATGTCAATTGGGCAGGGGCAGCGATTGTTAATTGGTTATGATATGGGTAGAAAATGGCTTCACGAGACTAATTAATTAACCTGATTTACATAAGATTTATTGACGTGAAAATGTAAATTGCGACATGACATCGGCTGCTGAATGCAATTATTAGCAGTAAATATTCTTTGAGATGAAACAATTTCAAATACAGTATAAACTGAAGAAAATAAAAGACCGTTTCCGACAGAATTTTATTCGCGTTAATAAATACGCAATATTACGCTAGTTAACTGTTCCATGTGTGTATATCAGTCGAGTGGCTTGTGTGATGATGTATCTCACAAGAGGCGAATGCTCGAGTGTGATACGAAATAGCGCAAGCCGCGAGACTGAAACAAACACTTGTAACAACTGACTTGCGTAATATTCCTTTTATTACATACAACTTTGAATCTTTTACGTTAAAAAATGAGTTTAAGCGTTCATAATTAACCAAGAATTATCTTATAATTTTCGGCATTTAAAGTGACGTCATTAAAAGTAGTCCGACTAGTAGGGTAATACGGAATTGGAAAACTAACGAGTAGCATAATACGGGAATTATTTCTGTGCAGATGTATTTTACCGATTGATACAACTTGTATTTTTGGGAACACAAAGGAGGTATATAATAAAATATTTTATTTAGCATTTTATTGCGCAGGTGGTATTTACATGGTAGCAGTTATCGGTGATAAATTACTTATTGACTTTTAAATAGCTGTTGGAAACAATGTGTAATAATCTATCAACATTTTCACTTTTTTGGTTTCAAAAAAAAGTACAGTAAAATGGAACTTATAGTCAACGTCACAGAACCCATGATTGATGAAAATAAGTCATTTTTTTACGTTATGACGTTTATCATTATTCTCGGAACTATCTAGTTAAACACATTTTAATCTAATACAATGGAAGAAAAGTATTACACAAAATACAAGTTGTGATCATAGAAAATATCAAATATCTCATCGGGTATTCGTTGGAAATTTACTATGCTCGAGATTTCGCAATTGTTGTCGCCTCGTTATCGAGTGAATGCACCTGTTATGAGCTTAATATTTTGTAATGATTTAACGATCCATTTTTCAACAATGAGAACTGTTATAAATTCTGAATTAAGACGAAAAAAAGCAGCTCGCCACCAATATTTAAATTGTATTTAGCAGTTTTGCAACAGAATGTTTCGCGTGCTATCGTCGTTGTCGTTCTCAAACCTCGTAGCTACAAAATGCCAACTTTTCAGGAGAGAGAAAACCCCGTCACATTTTTTATAACGATGTTTTAGAAATTGAAATTGTGTACAAATACCAAACAAATGAAGCTGCAAAATTACGGTATAAGCCGTAGACGCGTAAGTCATACTGATACGTCATACTGATATTCAGAAATTGTAGCTACGATATTTTGTCACCACAATTTTGTCATTTTCATGAGGTACGACAATTCGTCCTGATAGGAAACGAAATGACGTACCTAAAGGTGAAATGACGTCGCTACGACTTTTCGCTCTAAAAAAAGCCAACAATCAAGCTACAACATTTTGTCACGTGGATTTTTCAAGGGCTCTGATTGGCGTATAGCTACGAGATATAGCAAAAAACACGCGCCAGACTCCATATATTCGGAAAAGACGAAAAAAAAAGAAGAAAACTTTGGAGCTACGAGGTTTGAGAACGACAGCGAAGCTATGTTAAGAAGGTTTGGTGATAAGCAAATTGCTATATACAAATCAAACTCGTATTCAAATATGTCCCACATGTTGTTCTTTCGGATACACATTATTACATAGTATTATATATAACAACCAAATATGAAAATAAAATCCAAACCAATAATAGCGTTTGCCACTTTATGTCAGTGAGTCAACTTACGTAATTTTTTAACAAAATGATATTGTATAACTTGCGTGGTACATAATTATATAAATAAATAGAAATATTAGTTTTATACAGTCTGGTCCTAATCGCGGATATTAATTATAAATAGTATAACAGTCGGTCAGTGTGACGAAATTACGTGGGTCATCTTTATGTAATATGTGTACGAGTAATTTTGCGATGTGGTATCTTTCAAACGTTGGGTCTCCTAAAGTATCTCCCGCGGCCACGTGCCGCGTTGTTTCTGTTGATATGAGTCACATCCGGATATGGTACGATCCGGTCCGTCCCCGACAGGTCGGTATCATCGTCCTTTGAGTGCGTTGGTAACCAACGTCAGCCGCAGACAGGTCTTGCTATGCGCGGATAAACATTGGCGAATGTCTCCTGACCCGATTATAAACTGGGAATACCGGTGCTAGTTGAGGTATTTTTCATAGCAAGTGTTGATGAAGATTTCTTAGCATGTGTAAATGAAGATTTTGTAGCATGTGTTGGTGAATTCGTCGTAGCATGTGTGAATGACGTTGTCGTTGCAGTTGTTGGTGGTGGTGCGGACATTGTTGATGTTTGTTCGGTCATTGTTGATGGTGGTGCGGTCATTGTTGATGGCGTTGATGACAACGATAATGTGGCCGGTGCTGTTTGTAACGGTTGTAGATAATACACTTCATCTTCCGTCTGGATGGGTAAATCATCGGGCGATTCCGGCTCCGAGGTCACGGTATCCTTTATCAAGCTATAGAACGCAGATGTTTCCAAGTCTTCCAGAGGCCGGTAGTGATATTTTTGTTCTTGCTGAGGTGGTGTCGACGCTGGAGCCGCCATTGATGGTGACGTCATCGATTGGGGGGGGGGGCGGGATCCGCCTTGTTATGATCCCAGCAGCGGTGAATGACACTTACATCCGCCTTTGATATTCCCCACTGCATTTCACTGAGAGAACAACCAACGGCAACATAACCGATAAAACATCCGAATATGAGGCCGCATCCAAATAATACACTGATCCACAGGCAATGGCACCCAGTCTTTCCTATACAAGATATCGGCCGATCACGTGCCATCAACACAGATGAATCCAACCACACGACCGGCGGTGCGCAGAGGATTTTCGTTAAGTGCGGCCTTATCGCCATACACGGTTTGACAAACTCCACATAGACTTCCTGACTGGTGGCTCTGTATTGTGCACAATAAGATTGATCCATGTTTGTATCTGAGATAAACCCGGTCCCATATGCCCTAATTTTCTTTCGGGGGTCAATGACTTTTGTACCCAATGAATCCATGTTTATTCCAAAGGCCTGAGTACTCATATCAAAGCTCACTGAACTGAGTTCACACAATTCAGTACAAGTCACGTAGCGTTTATCTATACAATTCACTGTAAGCGTTTATCAACATAATTCAGAGTAAGCGTTTATTAATGCGATTCATTGTCATCGTTTACCAACACAATTCACTGTAAGCGTTTATCAACATAATTCACTGTAAGCGTTTATTAATGCAATTCACTGTAAGCGTTTATCAATACAATTCACGTTAAGCGTTTATCAATACAATTTACTGTAAGCGATTGTTGAAGGCTATTATTTATATGGGGTTGTTAACTCAGCCAGGTGTGTCGCCTATGGTTACCTTTTAACCGCTGGTCGACCCTGGTGTTGGGAGCTCGGGTTACAAATAGTAAACTGACTTTAAAATGTTAACCAGTTTACATTTCAAAAGTGTCCGTTGACCCACAAACCTTTTATGGCGTTGCATTAAAAAAAGCAATTTGCAAGCTCTGCATAAATGGACGTTATACATTGTAATGTTATTTACACTGAGTTTTGTTTCGATACTTCTAAATTGGAGTCGTGAAAGTATGAGATCATTAAAAAGCTCTTAAGGCTTGTCGAAAGCCTTGATCGTAGATTGTATAAATATTTAATATCATATTTCATATTTCACGATACTTTTCGCGCATAACGGCGATTAATAATTGGTAATTTGGTGTTGGAAACAGCTCGAAATAAACTATGAAAATGTTTATTTTGCAGAATAATTACTGTTCCAGAATGAGTACAGAACATTGTACATGAAACTAATGTAGTCGGACTCAGGCTGTAGGAAAATTCGTCATCATATTTACGACATTACCTTTATTCATCCGCGGAACTCTCTAGTAAAACACCTTAAGATATAATAAAATGATAGAAAAGCATTACAGAAAATCAAATAAGTTATTCTAGAAAATAAGTTATTTCTCATTGGCTATATGACTATACATAACTATGCTAATGATTTCCTAGTTGTGCGCGCCTAGTTAGCGCGCGTATGTACATGTTTGGAACCTGTTATGTTGTGATTATGCGACATTGCCACTTTAATAAAGAGTACATATGAAAATTACAAATAAAGAAGAATAAATCTGCTGGCCACAAAAATATTTAAACTTTATTTTAAAATGTGTCAACATAAATGTTTCGCGTGCCATGTTGAGAAGTTTTGGTGAGTAGATAATGGGATACATTGACATTGAACTAAACTTCCAATATTTCCACTTTGTTTTATTTCGATTACTCATACTGTTACAGTATCCCTACTTGTATTTTCATTTCTTTATAAATATTTAATTAACATAACGAACACACATGAACTAAAATCAATCTTGATTATAACGTATGTCTTTATATGTCAATTAGTTTAATTTATTCTTACTTAACGAATGTATAATTTATAATGTATAACTAAAATTGAACTTATAAAATAAAATACAAATGTTTGATTTGATATGGATTAGTCATATGCGCAAAAAATAGTTGTAAATAGTGTAACAGTTCGCTAGTGTAACAGTTCGCTAGTGTAACATTTCGCTATTGTAACAGTTCGCTAGTGTAACAGTTCCCTAGTGTAACAGTTCGCTAGTGAAACAGTTATCTAGGGTAACAGTTCGCTAGCGTAACAGTTCGCTAGTGTAAAATTTCGCTACTGTAACAGTTCGCTAGTGTATCAGTTTCCTAGTGTAACAATTCGCTAGTGAAACAATTTTCTAGTGTAACAGTTCGCTAGTGTAACAGTTCGCTAGTGTAACATTTCGCTATTGGAACAGTTCGCGAGTGTAACAATTCGCTATTGAAACAATTCGCTAGTGAAATAATTTTCTAGTGTTATAGTTCGCTAGTGTAACAGTTTGCTAGTGTAACAGTTCGCTGGTGTTACAGTTCGCTAGTGTAACAGTTCGTTAGTGTAACAGTTCGCTAGTGTAACAGGTCCCTAGTGTTACAGTTCGCTAGCGTAACAGTTCGCTAGTGTAACAGTTCGCTAGTGTAACAGTTCGCTAGTGTTACACTTCGCTAGTGTTACAGTTCGCTAGTGTAACAGTTTGCTAGTGTTACAGTTCGCTAGTGTAACAGTTCGCTAGTGTAACATTTCGCTAGTGTAACAGTTTGCTAGTGTAACAGTTCGCTAGCGTAACAGTTCGCTAGTGTAACAGTTCGCTAGTGTAACAGTTTGCTAGTGTAACAGTTTGCTAGTGTAACAGTTCGCTAGTGTTACAGTTCGCTAGTGTTACAGTTCGCTAGTGTAACAGTTCGCTAGTGTGACAGTTTGCTAGTGTTACATTTCGCTAGTGTAACAGTTCGCTTTTGTAACAGTTCGCTAGTGTAACAGTTTGCTTGTGTTACAGTTCGCTAGTGTAACAGTTCGCTAGTGTAACAGTTTGCTAGTGTAACAGTTCGCTGGCGTTACAGTTCGCTAGTGTTACAGTTCGCTATTGTTACAGTTCGCTAGTGTAACAGTTCGCTAGCGTAACAGTTCGCTAGTGTAACAGTTTGCTAGTGTTACAGTTCGCTAGTGTAACAGTTCGCTAGTGTAACAGTTCGCTAGTGTTACAGTTCGCTAGTGTAACAGTTCGCTAGTGTTACAGTTCGCTAGTGTAACAGTTTGCTAGTGTAACAGTTCACTGGTGTGAACAAATTGCGAAGGTAAATGTAATATGAGCCGTGCTCTGGAAAAAACAGGCTTAATGCATGTTCGTAAAGTGTCATTTCAGATTAGTCTGTACAGTCCAGACATTCTTATCAAGGACGAGACATTCCGTTTTTATTGTATTTGTCGTTATAAGGAAGCATTCTCTTAGTGCAAATCAAGTTATGGCGGAATGTTTCGTCCCTGAATAGCCTATGTGGACCTCACAGGCGTATCTGGGGCGACACTTTACGCACATGCCTTAAACCCCGTTTTCCCCAGAGCGTTTCTCGTAAACTAGGCATATTTCAAACATCTACATTTTACTCCTGATGTCAGATTGTTTGTTAATTTCGTCAATGGGACACTCAAGAAAATATATTATCTTTGATCACTCGTGAAATAACAAACGATCTTACACTGACATGAACAAATATCCTCTATATTTTTGCCCGGTAAACATGTACATTCAATATAATATTACGCATTTTTTGTATGACGATGTTTGCGTTTTTCTCCTAAAGTTTCCCCCACGGTCACATCCGGATGTGATAATGTCCTTTTCGACGGCGGGAAGCCGGCATCAGAGTCCATTGAGTCGGCGGTAGTCAGACGTTGGTACGCGCTGTTAAACGTAGTATATGTCGATTTAGTTGTTGTACCATGCGTAAATGAAGATGTCATAGGTTGTGTTGATGAAGTTGTCGTTTGTGCTGTTGATGACGTTGTCGTTACATGCGTTTATGATGTTATCGCAGCTTTTGTTGATGAAGTTGCCGTAGCATTGATTGATTGTGGTGTGGTCATTGTTAACGGCGTTGTCGACAACGGTGTTGTTGCCAATGGTGATTGTAATGGTTGTTCGACATTTACGGTCTTTGTTGGTAAATCGTTGGACGATTGCAGCTACGATTAAACGATTACACGGCATCCGTTATCAAAATAAAGAAAACAGATGTTTTAAAATTTTCCAGAGGCCGGAAGAAATATTTCTGTTCGTTCTCACGCGGCGTCGAGGCAGTGACAGCCTGTGTTGGTGACGTCATTGATTCTGCGGTGGGGTCCGACTTGTTATAATCCCATGAGTGATGCATGCCACTAACATGCGACTTTGACATTCCCCACAGTATTTCAATGGCAGGATAGGCAATAAGGACATAATCGACAAAACATCCGAATATGAGGCCGCATCCGAATACCACACTGATCCACAAACGCGGGCATCCAGTCCGTCCTATAAGAGATCGCGGCTGATCACGTGGCGTCAACATCGATAAGGCGGATGATGCTCCGCGGATATTTGTTGGCTGGGTCCTCATACACGGGTTGACAAACTCTACCTAGACTCCCTGACTGATTGCTCTGTATTGTGATCAATCGATTTGACCCTTCACCGTGGCTCCGTATTGTGATCGATTCATCGTCGGAACCTCGTCTGAGGTAGACCGAGTTCCTTACATACAAACTTTCGTCTGGTGGCCCTTGACTGTTGTACCTTGTGAGTCCGTTTTGATTCCAACCCCATCCAAGTCTCCAATGCTCCTGTATTCCTCCATAGAAAGATGTCTCATACTACAGCTCAAGGCAACGAGTACATCCGGTTTACCAATCAGTCACTGCAAATGTTTATCAACACAATTCATTGTAAGGGTTATCAAAGCAATTCATCATAATAATTTACCCAAACAAAATTGTTTTAAAATAATATGTTCTACATTTTACAGCTATCCGTTGACCCAACAGTATTAAATGTGAAAACTCAATTTGCATGGTTTGCATAAATGTACGTTCATAAATGTTGTGTAATTTGCCATCATTTTTGTTTTGCTACTTCCAAAATTAGCTCATGGTAATATGAGAACTTTCAAAAAATGCAAAACACTTTCAATAAAAAACGTGTGATATTGACGACTTCCAAATGTTCACATTGATGAAATCCTATACCGTAGAGTGTATGCATATTTAATAATTTACACGTTTTAAAAAGCATAGGAATATATCATGAAGTGTAACACTGCACTGCAGGAAAATACTTTCTGGATTGCATACAACGCTGGACTGCATGTACGTTTTGAAGGCCTATACATTAAAGTGTAACGCATAAGAGCAAGGAACTTTTGAAGGCCTATGAAATTGAGTGTTACGCTGGACTCCGGGGAAATCAAGTATATATGCATAGTAACCAAGGTGGTATTCCACTATTTAGCGTTCTTAAAATCTTCTATTAAGCAGGGCCGGATTAAGCTGTTTTGGGGCCCAAGGCTGCATATGTTTCGGGGGCCCCCTTCCCTCTAGCCCCTTCTGTATATTGAAAACCATACTTGATACTACAACTACAAAGATCAGAAAACTTGAATTTGTATACAACAAAACAACATTGACAATGTAAAACTATTTTATTATCTGAACTTAAAATGCATGTTACATGTAACAGATTCCAGCCTATAAGTTTCTTTTACGACAGCTGTGTAACGTCTAGTTCTCGGAGGACTTGACATTCAGTAGACAGTAGCCCAATGCTGTCAACCTTTCCTGAATCATGGTGTTCCGTAGATAGTATTTCACGCGTGATTATGTTGAAAATGACTACCTTGACAGTTATCACTGGAATGATTCGTAAAGCGATCGCAAAGCTGTCTGTAATTTACCGCCATCTTACTTCAATAGTTCACTTATGTGGGTGATGGTACTGTCTTGGTCCGCTTCTAAGATGGTTTTGAATGAACGAGCCCATCAAAAAAGACGCCTCAATGTCATCTGGATTAGATTCCAATAGATGCGTTGCACATTCTCGCAGATCATCCAAAGTAAAAGACTCAAACTATGTCATGAAACCAAACAGTTTGTCAAGACCAGAATATGCGCTCAACCGCTTGGGAAGTTCAACAATTAATGAGACAATCAACTATGCATGCCGTATGTGTGAATTAAAAAATTGTCGCGTGCACTTACTCCAAATTTGCATCTGGTGTCGAACTCTCGTCACGAAATAGTTTCCGCCGTTTCTTATGCGTATTCGCATCCTACTATTCGTTGATTGCTACAGACGCTTTGGTCTTCTCTTCAATGTCGTCAGACGTGTCCAGATGTTGGCATGACCATACGGGCAAGTCGTATACTAAACTTTACTAGAGAAATTAATGGTTCTGAATGGATATACAACACAGAAAGAAAACTGATAGCATAATTAATCAAAGCGAACTAAACGGTCACAATTCGACTTACATCGGGAAACTTGTAAAATTACACAGAAAATTTCTACTGCATTCCCTTTAGAGTCGTTCAATGGCGTAATAAAGAACGACTATACATTGGGAAACAAGTCTGCCGTTAGGGGCCCCTTTAAAATCGGGGGCCCAAGGCTGCAGCCTTGTTAGCCTAGTGGTTAATCCGGCCCTGCTATTAAGATCCCAAAATACGGGCTCTATACAGTAAGCGGACACGATAGTTCATCAATAAGGTATAGCTTCAATAAGCCATAGGCTGTCATGATAATTATGACGAAACAAGCTTGTTATTCACGTTAGTTTATTAACTACCTGAACACGAAGAATGATATTATGTTGCCGCAAGTGAGCATGTGGTTGATAGTAGCGGGCACAACCGGCTTTGGTTTATTGAAAAAATAACTATGTTGATAACATGTTTTGCAGATAATGAGTGAACATGTGAACTAAAATCACAAAATATTCGATATAGCTAAGTGGATAATGTGATTGGCAGAAATATTCTACCATATGTATCCATATATGCCATCAAACATAGCATTTCTTAAAAAAATCCCTTCCACTTACATCAGGACAACGTAAAATAGTATAACTACTGAACATAACATCATCTTCTTTTATTTTCTTATTGCATAATAATGATGCAGTTATTGTCAGATAATGTGAAAATCAAAATAATGTTAGAATTCTCTGTGTTAATCAGCCAACTCTTTGCATGTTTGATAAATATATAAAAATTATATGAGCTCCGCTCTGGGAAAACGGAGCTTAATGCAAGAAAATAACTACACGTTCCGCCTTAACTGTTTTTTTTTATTGAAAATGACGTCCTTCAAACGAAACATAAATAAACAGAGGAAAGAAGCCAACGCGAACTACACAGGCTAATCTTGAGCGCCACTTTACGCACATGCATTAAGCCCCGTTTCCCTAAACAGACTAATCTGGGAAGCCACTTTACGCACATGCATTAAGCCCCGTTTCCCTAAACAGACTAATCTGGAAAGCCACTTTACGCACATGCATTAAGCCCCGTTTCCCTAAACAGACTAATCTGGGAAGCCACTTTACGCACATGCATTAAGCCCCGTTTCCCTAAACAGACTAATCTGGGAAGCCACTTTACGCACATGCATTAAGCCCCGTTTCCCTAAACAGACTAATCTGGGAAGCCACTTTACGCACATGCATTAAGCCCCGTTTCCCTAAACAGACTAATCTGGGAAGCCACTTTACGCACATGCATTAAGCCCCGTTTCCCTAAACAGGCTAATCTGGGATGCCACTTTACGCACATGCATTAAGCCCCGTTTCCCTAAACAGACTAATCTGGGAAGCCACTTTACGCACATGCATTAAGCCCCGTTTCCCTAAACAGGCTAATCTGGGACGCTTCTTTACGCACATGCATTAAGCCCTGTTTACAAGAGCGGGGCTCATATGTCATAAGAGTGTTTATATTGTCAAACATTATTGACGAATTTACGACCCTTCGAATGAATAACGTACCTAATACTATGTCATATACCCGATATATTTGAGTAACGTACAAATAACCTTAAGGGGTGTTGCTGCAGTTTTGCTGATTTTTTTCAATCTAATAGATTTTGTTCAAAATGTATGTTCAAGTAAAATACAAATACGTAATGAAAAATGAAATAAAAACATAGGGTCACCGGCCTTGTTTTGATTTTATTCACCATTATATAACATGTACTTTTTCATTAAAACTGAAAAATCTCTAATTGCATAAAAACGATTAACAACCTATGAAATTGGCAAAATGTAGATATTATATAAGCTAAGATACATCATATATCATTTGATTAAACCACACACCACCAAAAAAATGGAGAACACAAGTTAAATTTTTAAAAGTTTAATTGTATAACTTTTATGTCACCCCAAAAAACGTCATTTTTTTACTATTTTAACCACAAAAATGAAATTTAAAAAAGTTATGTCTAACAACTTTCTGCGAAACTGCTCAAATACTTTCATCTACGTATTGTTATCATAAAACAAAAATAAAAAAGGGGGGGGGGTCACAGCACTTTTAACAGAGATTTTTTTGTTTAACTATCCCTACCGTCAAAGTCTAATTTCATAAAATATAGCAATTTGGCTAAATCCAAGTACTGGTACATAGATTGCTAGAAATATGCATAAACCTTAGACATTGTTTATAATGTTAACTGGGATATCAACAGCTTACCAAAAACAACAATAATAATACAATATTAAATCACAAACAAGACGGTATCAACTCGACCTTAATCATCAATACCTTACAGAGACTAGTTATCAGATTTCGGCATGTTTTGAAGTTAGTGATAAATGCTTTTAATTGATAAATGTAAACAATAAATCTAAAGAGCTCCAGTATAAAACAATAATTCAATTAAAGAAAGAAAAATAAGTTAAAAAAAAGTTATCCGAACCTGGGATCGAACCACCGGCCTTTGTTTTATGAAAACAGTCTGTAATATGTGATGATTCTGATAACAAACATATTGGGTTGTGATAATAGCAAAGCCGTGTTGCTATAAATATATCCTCGGTTAAATAAACTGCCGCGACACCCCTTAACCTAATGTTTTACGTCGAACAGCAAGCGATAGTCAACCACGTTGATTTTAAGGAGACGAACATTTTAATTGCTGACATTGCTACAACACTGCAATTTACCTGATATATTTGGGTCATGTACATAACATAAGTATGCGTTTTAAACTAAGTGGATTTTTCTTTCAAGCGGACGAAATGTCCATCCACTGTAACGCTCACTATTCATTTAACGCACGCCAGTCTCGTGATAGTGCAAGACTTAACAGGTTTATCATGAACAATACTTTTCGCACATGCACCAAGCCCAGGTTTCCCGGAAAGGTACTCAATTAATATACTGCGAATCAAACGAGCAACAGCTGTGACATTTAACAAACGTGTTTTGTTTTACATAAATATGCTTTGATTAAAATGTAAACAAAACTGTGCCATGTACAGTTGCTATTCATAACTCGATGGATATCGCTTTTATCATTTGTCTGGATTTTTCTTCAAGAAGGCAAATACCTTTGTTATCAATGGTAATACACAGTTGTTTCAAATTGGACTTTGACAAAAAAAATCAATTTACTCACCCTATGTAAGTTCGTGCCAAAATAGCGAACACTGCTCCAATGGTATTACACTGCTCACAAGGTTTAGGGTTTCCAGGGGTGAATTAGAGCAGTTATTAGTGTCAACGTTATAAGTTCATGCGCCACAACGATTGTGATAAAAGATCGACGGTCACGTGAATAATAATGATTTAATTTGAATGACCAGCGACGCTTTGCTGGTGCATCCGTAGCTCCACGGAATAATATAAACGTACGTATAAATATTAAGTACTAAACATTTTTATATATCGTATTCGCATTGTTTTTGTTAAATGAATACCATTTTGATTCAGTAACTTTACCAGATTTATACATGAAAAGCTTTTCGTCTTGTTAGATTGCCTAAATTTATATTAGACGTTTTCTAATTTATAGTCGGCATCTGTACATAAAGGATTAAGAAATGAATATTTCGCAGAATGTTTGTTTGAATAATAGCAATACTCATGCCGGTTTTCTAATAAGAGCAAAACAGATCACTCATTTATATTATTACACAACACGGATACCATATTATTGTGGTGATCTACAGTTAATTGGTAATAACGAACTTTGGTTAGAAACGGATATTTTTAAAGTTTTAGGACAAATAATCATGCATATGTTTATTTTTTTAAGTTGAATAAACACTTTATCTGAAAAGGCCATTATTTTGTATTCAATTTATGTTTTCTTTGATAAGTGATTAAAGTTTATTTTTCAAAATGTAAACATAATCATGGAAAGTACGCACCACTTAGGGAACGAAAGGAACGTAGCCAAAATATGCTTTAGTGAATG